>NC_046985.1:3976575-4079075 GCF_009769545.1 Cyclopterus lumpus | reverse complement strand
TACCTGTCGGTCAAGGAAATTACAGAAAATAGTGATAAATGACTGAATGATGAATAAAATAACTCTGTCATAACTGTCAAGATGCCTAAAAACCGTGCATGACAAATAAAAGCACCACATCTTCAATGAGGGTCCTCACTTGTATAGAAGAACTTTCAGCAGCGTGACACAGAGAGAAGTCTGCCTCATTACCCTCATTAATTCAACACACACACACACACACACACACACTCAGTTGAGCCAGTGGAAAACTCACTCATTAACAGCTTTTTAATATATTCATCCTCACGTGACACACACACACGATGTGATGGTCATACCATTTTCACATCCTGCCTTAAATATTGTGTGTGTGCGTATGTATATGTGTGTATATGTGTGTGTATATGTGTCTACGCTTGTGTGTGTGTGCGTGTTTGCGCGTGTGTGTGTGCGCGTGTGTGTATGTGTGCTGCATACTCTAGAGAGTGAGGTAATGAGTGCTCAGCTCTTCTCAGACAGTAGATCCATAAGCCATCTCCTCTGCATTTAAAAATCAATGCTTGCAGCAGCAGCCGTGCCAACCTGCCGCCGGCGCGCACGCACACACACACACACACACACACACACACACACACACACACACACAGAGAGTTAACAACTAAGAAGCCCCTTTAATCGAAGTAAAACTCTGTTATATTCGAGTGGAGACATCAGTCTTTTGACTCTGGATCCCGAACACTAACATGAAGAGAGATGTCCTCACAAGGATAGAAAAGCAGGAACAAAGTCAGTAATAAAGCGATACCAGCACATCAGAAAATACTTTTTTAAGTTTATAAGTTTATCCAAGCGTGCAGAAATATCAGAGAAGCGTCTCGTGTCCATGTTTTGTGAATGAGTGAATGAACCTCAAGCGGCTGCTGCACGTGAGAGCCCACAACAACGTGAGCGCCCAGCGAGTAAACAAACAACAACAACAACATCTCACGCCAGAAATAACACAACGCAAATGAAAACGCTGAATGTCGAGCCGAGCGGAATCCGGATTTCATTTTTTATTTCCCTTCCCGATGACTCATGACTTTTAATAGTGAGCCGCACAGCGGTTTCACATCCACACCAGCAATCATGCCGCAGGAGGAGGCGTCGGCTGCTCGCTCCTCTCAACACCAGCGAGCACATCAGAGAGCGCACATAAACACACAAGGTCGCACACGTGCGTATGTGCAAATTACCGGAAGGGCTCGTCAATAGCTGCTGCTGCACACACACACACACACACACACACACACACAGCTGCCATCATTGAGTTCAGAGTGTTGTCGATACAAACAACACTCTTCGTGTTTACTGAACAAACGCTCCAAAGACAATCTGCTTCGTCTCTGTTTGACATACACGAGGAGGAGGAGGAAGAGGAGGATGAGGAAGAGGAGGAAGAGGAGGAGGAGGAAGAGGAGGAAGTAGAGGTGGACTTACGGTGCAGTCAGGCATCAAGTCGTCATCGCCCACAGAGTCCTCCGGATCGTGATGTGCATCCTGTAATCAGACACACACACACACACACACACACACACACACACACACACACACACACACACACACACACACACACACACACACAGAGAGAGAGAGAGGGGTGAGGTTGCAGGTTGAAACACGCTCACCTGAGTGGAAACACCTCCCTGGAAATACTTCTGGATTCTCTTATGACTTTTTACGTGCGTTCTAAAATATATTTTACTTTCTTTTCTTTTCGGAGCAACGCAAATTTTTTTTCCCTTCAAACTTTTGATGTTTGTTTTTAGTCACTTTATATTTACAGTAATTAAGATACGATGCAGTTTATGAGTCAGTCATAGTATAATAGTATATATTATCATAGTATATTAGTATAATAGTATCATAGTATCATAGCATCATAGTATAATAGTATAATAGCATCATATTATAATAGTATAATAGTATTTTTCTTGTCTTTTGCAGTTCTGTTCATGTATTTAAATGTTGTCTATATTCTGTGCTCCCTCAACCTGGACCAGGATTCTCTTGAAGGGTTTCAAACTACTTTGAGCCCCTTTGCACTTGTATAATTGTATTTATTGTATAATTTAATTGTCTGTCTGAAGCAGCTCTCTCTTCAGAGATTATTGTCTCGATAAAGGTCAAAGTTGACAGATTCTTTGCATGTGAAATCCTCCTGGACCATAAACCCGATCCCGATTCTTCATTCCGAACATAATCCGTATCCGTAAACCAGACTTTAGTAATCCACTTATTACACGATGCGGAGCAATCAGCCCGTGAATCCTGTATGAATCCAGAGTTTACATCAGGTCATTATTCTGTCACATCAAGGTCACCAACAAGGTCATTATTCTGTCACATCAAGGTCATTATTCTGTCACATCAAGGTCACCAACAAGGTCATTATTCTGTCACATCAAGGTCATTATTCTGTCACATCAAGGTCACCAACAAGGTCATTATTCTGTCACATCAAGGTCACCAACATGGTCATTATTCTGTCACATCAATGTCACCAACAAGGTCATTATTCTGTCACATCAAGGTCATTCATCAAGGTCATTATTCTGTCACATCAAGGTCACTAACAAGGTCATTATTCTGTCACATCAAGGTCATTATTCTGTCACATCAAGGTCACTAACAAGGTCATTATTCTGTCACATCAAGGTCACTAACAAGGTCATTATTCTGTCACATCAAGGTCACTAACAAGGTCATTATTCTGTCACATCAAGGTCACTAACAAGGTCATTATTCTGTCACATCAAGGTCATTATTCTGTCACATCAAGATCACTAACAAGGTCATTATTCTGTCACATCAAGGTCATTATTCTGTCACATCAAGGTCACTAACAAGGTCATTATTCTGTCACATCAAGGTCATTATTCTGTCACATCAAGGTCATTATTCTGTCACATCAAGGTCATCTGCTGTTTCCTTTTCCACTCTGTGGAGACGTCAGAGGTTTATAAACGAGTCTTTTGTCTTGTTAAACCATCTCATCGTCTGTGACGGAGGAATCAAATAAATAAAAAAACAACAACAAAAGAAAGAAGGAAAGAAGGAAAGAAGGAAAGTCCCCAGACGGTGACAGCGTGAGGTTCATCACCAAGGTCACCAAAACTCGGACCGTTACATAACGCGGGTTAGCCGCCGTCTGCTCTCCTGCTGGAGAAACAGCTGCGATCCAGACACACTGATAGCTACCCACGGCTCGGGGGAATAAAACAAAAAAACAATAACAACAACAACAATGAAAGAGATTATGGCGATTATTTTACTTTGCCGGTAAGTGCAGCGCCGGCAGGATAAGCCCACGAAATCTGCAGCGCGGCGGGGAGGAGATGGACGGCGGGGGTGGATTATGATTAGAGAGACGGAGGAAGATGCAGACGGAAGAAAAAAGGTGACGGATGGAAGAACTTTGAAAGACTGCGGCGTCTAATCCGAGGTTTAAAACTGTCTGACGACCCCAAAACGACCCCAAACGAAATTAATCTTCACATAATGTGGGTGCTTTTTTTTTTCGGGGGATGCAAACAGGAAGTACAGCGCTTACAATGGAGCCAGGTAATTGGCTGTAGGCACCAAAACCTGAGGCCCAGTTGTTTTGGTAAACTGGCACCGTTAAAAAAGTGTGTCAGTGTACTTATACCCATGTTTTGTATGCATTGTGTTCATTAACGGACCACAATGCATCTCTCTCCACTGTGTATTGAGAGAATGACCGTGTACCTTGTTTATAATAGATAAGATAATCATAAAAATGCGTTTTTCAGTGTTGGCGTGAAAGGGACTTTATTCTCATTTCTCTGAGCTGGAGCTGCAAACTTACAATTATTTTCATGACGGATTTATTTTATTGGTTTAATTGATCAAAATGTGACAACATTTTGGGGAAAAAGATCCAAGTTGATGTTTCTTTTGGCAAATAAAAGGAGGAAAATTTCACTTTTAAGAAGCTTTAATTAGCAACGTTTGTCTTGATGAATTACTCACAATAGAGATAAATAATCCAAATTCTTGCAGTTTAATTTTCAGTTGATTAAAGTAATTAATTAAATTAATAAATAATTGAACCAGTCTCAGTGTAGTCCTGGTCCTCTCTAGACCTCCATCAGTAAACAGACCACCAGAGAGAAGAGGGTCTGGTTCTAGAGAGTTCTTCTTAAAGCTCCTCATCGGATTCTGGTGAAATCAGATGACATCATGCAGGTTCACCAGAAGCTCAGACTCCAGCAGAGACCAGTCCACCGTGGACAGACCCGGATCCAGCAGAGACCAGGCCACCGTGGACAGATCCAGACCATGCAGAGACTAGTCCAACGAGGACAGGCCCAGACCATGAAGAGACCAGTCCACCGTGGACAGATCCAGACCATGCAGAGACCAGTCCACCGAGAACAGGCCCAGATCCAACACTACCACTTTACACCACAGGGGGCGCCAGAACCAACTCTACCACTTTACACCACAGGGGGCGCCAGAAACAACTCTACCACTTTACACCACAGGGGGCGCCAGAAACAACTCTACCACTTTACACCACAGGGGGCGCCATAAACAACCCAAAATAAAAGCTCTTCTTAGTAACTTTAAGGTATTTTTTTTTTGCGTTTGGCCCTTTAATGCAATATTAAGTCGATCTAAACATGAAACATGTTGTTCATAGTTTGAGTTACATCTCAAGCCCCTTCACATTTAATATAAAGCTGAATATTTCCACCCTTCTGATGGTTGGATATAAAAAAGGCTCCTTGAAAGCGTCGCCTCGACTTCTAAACACAAAACAACCCACGACAGAAACGATCCGCTGCTGCCCTCGAGGGTATTTGGGACACTTTTTTTTTTGTCTTCGTGCTATTCAGGAAGCATTTGCGCCGGCATGAGTGCAGGTTCACTGCCGCGGCCATCTTGATCTGCTCATCTTTGTTTCTGCATTTCAGCAGACAAGTGCAGCCCCCTCTCCGCTCTCTGGACGTGAGCTGAGTGAACTTGTCTTCAGGGGCAACAACAAAGAAATCGTGCAGAAGCATCGCTTGTTCATTCCGCAACCTCAACCACTGACTCCTTGTGTGTGTGTGTGTGTGTGTGTGTGTGTGTTGTTGTTTTTGTCTTGCGGTGGCCTAGAAAAAAGCTTTACGACACACATTTCTTCACACGGCGAGAGACTTGAAGGTGTTACACGAAGAGGGGGGGGGGGGGGGGGGAGGGGCTGGGGAGGGGTCAAAGGTGCGGCATCAGCACGTTCCTGTCTGGCTGACAGTGAAGGTGAGAAGAGGCCGCGTGGGAAAAGATGCGAGCAGGTACGAGCTTGTTTTGTTTGAAAAAAAAAGAAAAAGGGAAGCTCAGTGACTCAGAGAATGTTTTGGCGTGAATCTTTTTTTCGATTATTCACGTCGGCCTACAGAGAGAGAGACACACACACACACACACGCATTTCTCCATGCAGCCCTTGTGACACCTCATACAGGAAGTGGACACACACACACACACACACACACATAGACGTAAGCTCTTCCTGAATCATGCGGTCGGCATGGCACCGCCTCCTGCTCTTTATCAAGATTCAAAAAACGTGCAGGAAGGAAGAACTGGACTAAACACACACACACACACACACACACACACACACACACGCACACACGCACGCACACACACACACACACACACACACAAGCTGTTTTGGGTTCAATCTTGAGTCTTCAGTTTTGGAGACAAATAGAAGCTCAAATCTAATCAAAGCCACTACGACGCTTTCGTACACTTCTGCACCTGAACTCACCTCCAGAGTGACTTGAATGTCACCTTGAGGCGCCCGAGAATGCATTTGTGATCTTATTGTCGCATCATTACAGACATTAAAAAAAATCCTCACCCATTTGGATAATCGATTATTAAAGATTTATCATTTTTCTCTACTCGGAAAGCTGCTATAGGGATGCCAATTTATATTGAACACACTATAAATCATTATAAATCGACCTTAAGGTCACTATAAGATATTCTTTATCTCATTTGGCATCCCAGTAGCAGCTTTAAGAGTAGAATAATTATTCAATAATGATTTTAGGGGTATTATTATGGCAATTTTAAGCATATTTGACTCTTATTTGGTTTCCCCTCTGGAACTTTAAGAATAGAGCAATTAAGATTCTTAATAGTGACTTTAAGGTGTTTTATGGTACTATTTAATGTATATTAAATTCATTTGGCATCCCTATAGCTGCTTTTAAACAAGACTATTTGTTACGTGGAGGTGTATTATAATGCTTAAAAGTGTATTTAATCAAATGTGGCATCCCTATAGCTGCTTTAACAGTAGACTAAATATCCAATAGGGACCTTAAGGTGTATTATAATGCATTATAGTGCATTTAATCTAATTTGGCATCTCTATATCATCTTTAAGAGTATAATTAATATCCAGTAGTGACTTTAAAGTGTATTATAATGCTTTATAGTGTGTATGTAATCTAAGTTGGAGTCCCTAAAGCAGCTTTAAGAGTAGAAATAAATATATAATAGTGACTTTCAGCTGTATTCTAATGTATTTAATCTAATTTGGCATCCCTTATAGGAGCATTATAATATATTAATAATATAATAGTGACTTTAAGGTGTATTATAGTGTATTTAATCTAACGTGGCATCCCTATAGCAGCTTTAACAGTACAATACATATCTAATAGTGACTTTAATGTGTATTATAGTGCATTTAATCTCATTTGGCGTCCCTATAGCAGCTTCTAACAGTAGAAGACATATCCAATAGCGCATTATAGTGTATTTAATCTCATTTGTCATCCTTATAGCGGCTTCACCATGAGAATGCATATCCGATAGTGAGTTATAGTGCATTAAATCTCATTTGGCGTCCCTATAGGAGCATTACAGTAGCATAACACTCTCTAATGGAGCTGGGTGGTGTACTTCCACACTACCTGCCTCCTAAATGACTGCAGCCCAACAGAAAGTCAGTGTGACAGGAGGACAAAGTGTTGAAATGAAGCCTCACCTCTCCAGTCGTCCCCCCCAGGTGCATCTTCTGCCAGGGATCCGCCAGCTGAGCCAGAGGCATCTTCTCCTCCTTGTCCTTTATACTTTTTTATTTCTTTCTTTCTTTTTCTTGCCCCCGGTTCGGCGTCCCCTCCCCTCGCTCGACACTCTCAGTCCCACCCGGCTCCCTGTCTTCCTTCCTTCCCTTTCTCTCTCGTCCCCCTTTTTAAAAAAACACGAAACCCCCGTTTTCAGTCCTTCTCGCCTCTCCCTGAGTGGAACCGGAGATCCGCCGAACGAGCGAGCCGAGCCGAGCCGAGCGAACACCTTCTAATTCCGGATCTGCAGCGGCGCAGAGACCGCCCCTTCTCTCGCTCTCTCTCTACCTCTCTCTCTCTCTCACTTCCGTTGTTTCCCAATATGGCGGCCGGTGTCGGCTTACCTGTCCGTCAGACCACCGCGTCACGCCCGCGTGACGTCACGAGGCGGCTTCCTTAGATAACGAGGGAAGTGAACTAAACTTTGTTATATTCTGAGTTCACGTGAATGGCTGAATAACGTTTGTGATTATTCTGACAACAAAAAATATTTTATTTTGCATTATATTGTATTTAATCTAATTTGGCGTCCCTATAACAGCTTTAAGAGTATACATAAATATATAATAGTGACTTTAAGGTGTATTATAAAGCATTATATTGTATTTAATCTAATTTGGTGTTCCTGTTGCAGCTTTAAGAGTATAAATAAATATCTAATTGTGGTTTTAAGGTGTATTATAATGCATTATACTGTATTTAATCTAATGTGGTGTCCCTGTAGCAGCTTTAAGAGTATAAATAAATATATAAGTGCCATTAAGGTGTATTATAATTATATTGTATTTAATCTAATTTGGTTTCTCTATCGCTGCTTTAAGAGAAGAATAAATATCCAATAGTGAAGTCTAACAATTCCTGAGTGAAGTCCCAAGTCCTGAACTTTGAGCTGAGTCAGAATGCACTCTTCACCAAACATCACGCCCTTTTAACTGCAGAGTAAAAAAAAATGTAGTGCTGACGTTGCACTTATTCAGCACTATTTGCCTTCCAGTTGATAGAATACATTTGAAAAAAACGTTACTTTTTACTTTAAGAGCACTTCCTGCTATGGCTCTAGTTTATATTTGAGCCCAAGCATTCACGGTGCATTTCATTCCTACACAGTAACGCTTGTTTACTGATGATGCAGCTCTTAAGTTTAAATGGGAGGGTTCCCATTATCTGCCAACACATTCTTGGAGTGAATTAAAACACTTGTGAAATGTAATGTTTGGTTGCCATGAATGCAGATAAATAGAAGTTGATCGCACAGCTCGGCAGTGACATCTAGTGGTCATTGGAGGTAAGGTTATAAAACCACAGTACCAGTAAAAGTATGTCAGTATAATCAGTAAAATTGTGTTAAAGTATTCATGCTGAAACTGTTCTATTATATTATTATTTCTTATGCATTAATGTAGGAGGATTTTACTGTTGTCGGTTGACCGAGAGCTCATTTTGAACAAGTATTGATTATTTATATTCTAAATTAATCTGCAGGTTATTTTCTCCATTTATTTTGTAAGAAAAAAAATAAATTATATATATATATAAATAATTTGTGTGGAAACATTGATTTGTAACTCAATCAGATAAATGAAATGCAGTAACAAAAACATGTAAGTATAAAGAAGCATGAAAAGAAAACTCAGTTTATTTATATATTTATTTATTTAACAGTCTCTCCATTCAACACACACAAAGAGGAAGTAAAGCTTCACATCCGAACAAGTAAAGTAAAGTTTCCTGTAAAGAATAAAGAGGTCCGTGAAACGAGAAAAGGAAATCCTCTCAAAAGCTGCTGCCGGGTTTTAAAACACAGATACTAGTTCTATATTGGAAGTATAACTAAAATGTGTGCAGATAAACTGTAAAACTATATATTTATACTTTAGTGTTTAACAAACTCACATGTTTTACTAACTCTGCGTTAGTTTTGGAAGGTACAAGTACTTCAGTGAAGTAGTTCTGGATAAAACATTTACTGAATAAGTTAAATATTTAGTTTGGGGTTTTGATGCACTGATCAACAGCCATCTCAATAAATAAGAAATCCTCTTATGGTGAATTAAACTCAAAATAAATACTTATGAGAAAGTACTCTGATATTTTACTTCTGTAAAGTTTTACTACTTATGTTTAAGTAAATCTACACAAAGCATTAAAATGTAGTAAAAGGACTATATGCATAATGACTAATTTCAGAATAATGTACATTATGCTTATTTTTACCACTTTATGTACTGTGCAGCTTTGTCTGTAATAATGTAAAATTTATTGATAATATTTTGTATTATTAATCTGAAAAGTACAATAATTCCTCTGATGTAGTAAAAGTATAAAGTAAAAAAGGATCACTTAAGTAAAAATGTCCTTTAGTGAATGAAGTACTTGAGTAAATAAAATGTTTTAATATTCATAGTTTAGTTTTTTTTAAGTAGCTGCTGGTTTCCTAAAAAGGAGGAATTCAAAACAGTCACATTATATTGGTAGGAGGAGGAAAGTTTAGGGCGTATAATACTACAAGCCCAGAAAGGTTATAAATATTTAAAAAGTCCACACATCACTCTGGAGACTTCTCATACAACACAGAGGACAAAACACCAAACAGACATACAAATAATAAATATATATATTTCTATACAAGATAATAATAAATAATACTGACGGGTTCCAGGTCCAAAGACCCCTTTAAAAAGGTGCGGAATGATCAAGGAAGGAGGAGCTGAATGTTATTTCTTTAAAATGTTAGGGAGTTGAAGGTGTGTGGGTGTATGTAGGTGTGTGTGTAGGTGTGTGTGTGTGTAGGTGTGTGTGTAGGTGTGTGTGTCTAGCTGACGGACTTGAGCTGGACCCAGGGGTTCGTCCCGCGGACCTCCAGCGGCAAGTCGTTGCTGAAGAGGTGGTTGCACAACTCCTCCAGCGGTGGCTCCGGGTCCGACGTGGCAAACTGAGCCGCCTCCTCCACCTCCTTACGGATCGCCACGTCGATCTCCTGGACGGGCGGAGTGAGAGAGTGAGTGTGAGAATGAGAGTGAGAATGAGAGTGAGACGTTATGGCGACACGGCGGGTAATTGTTTCTCTACCAGGAAGTAGAGGGGGAGGCTTTATAAAAAGCACTTTAGAGAAGGAAAACAGGCGGAATCTCTTATTCTTTAGGCTAAATAAATGAAACCAAATAAATTAAAAATCACATCAAGACCAACATATTAAAAAAAAATATATATAAAAAAATTAAATAAAAAGACCGAACATATTATATAAAAGCAGGGAAAAAAACGCACAATGTTGTAAAAATGAGTTCGAGACACAATCTTTTAAGACTAAAGTCATTTGGATTTCCAGCTCCTTGATCTCAACTACAAATGAAGACACGACTGAAACCTGTTTGTTTGTTGTGAGGCGTAAACCTGTTTGTTTGTTGTTCCTTGTTGTTAAAATTGTGAGTCTTTGACTTGTTAACGTTGGAAGTGGATATTTCATCCATTTCAAAATCTAAATAAAAAGACAAGCTGTGAAAGCTCAGTGATGCTGTGTGTGTGTGTGTGTGTGTCTGCACCTTGAACTCCTCTACCGACGCCATGTTGTTGCTGAGCATGCGCTCCTTCAGCATGGTGATGGGGTCACTCTTACTGCGCACTTCTTGGATCTCGTCACGCGTCCGGTAGCTACAGGAAGTGACGTCACACGGTCAGAACAAAACCAAAACTTCCCTTCACGAAACAGTGATAATAATAATAATAAACATCTTAAGAACAATAGGTCCTCCGCGCCTTTTCCTTGAGTCTTTTCTGCCTCCTGCTAGGGTTGTCACGACGATACCGACACTGTAAATATGATACCCGATACCAAACGTCACGTCAAAGTTTTATTGCGAAGATTACGACGTCACCTTTTCTCCTCGTCTCACTGGCCAGTTGACCCCCACCCTATTGGATCTACATGATTCACGTGGACGACATTTTAGCTGCAACAGGATGAAGTGGTTTACACACCTGACGCCTGGATCGCTCATGCTGTGTCCATGGTAACGGTAGGTCTGCAGCTCCATGATAATGGGACCCTGAAACACACACACACACGTCACTAACTTCTCACAGCTGTCGGCCATCTTTATAAAATCAGCTTTGTCTCGACATGTAGAGCCCCAACGACGCAAAAGCTTTACATTTGATTTACAAAGTATTCAGAGAGTCTTCCAGCTCACCTTTCCAGATCGGCAGTGGTCTGCAGCAAACCTGGTGGCCTCTCGGACACACAGGACGTCCATCCCATCCACCTACGAGACGAGGAAGCAAAACAAAACCATGATAAACCTTCGGCTGAGCTGCGGGTATTTTTCTTTCTCCATTGAAAAAATTTAAAAAAAAAAGATGTAATACATAGATTCTTAATTTAAATCACTCTCAACTCCCGTCATGAAGTACATTCAATCAAGTACTTCACTTAAGTCCACCTAGAAGTACCTGTACTTTATTATTTGGGTATCTTTTACTTCTCAGCGAACTATTATACTTTACTACATTAGTTTTTTAGTACGTTTACTTCCTTCAGGACCTGAACACCGGTTGTTTGTTTGCAGCATCATACATGAGCATCAGAAAGCTGTATGAATGCTCACACCTGTAACTGCCAGGACAGAGACTCATCTCCTCCTGTTGTAGTCTGGGTTCATACAGGCCAGCTGCAGCATACGGACACACTGCAGCTACCGCCCAAGACCTGCTGGTGCTAGAGTACTGAAGCTCCTGGGACTAGAGTACTGAAGCTCATGGGACTAGAGTACTAAAGCTCCTGGGACTAGAGTACTAAAGCTCCTAGGACTAGAGTACTAAAGCTCCTAGGACTAGAGTACTAAAGCTCCTAGGACTAGAGTACTGAAGCTCCTGGGACTAGAGTACTAAAGCTCCTGGGACTAGAGTACTAAAGCTCCTGGGACTAGAGTACTAAAGCTCCTGGGACTAGAGTACTGAAGCTCCTGGGACTAGAGTACTAAAGCTCCTGGGACTAGAGTACTAAAGCTCCTGGGACTAGAGTACTAAAGCTCCTGGGACTAGAGTACTAAAGCTCCTGGTGCTAGAGTACTAAAGCTCCTGGGACTAGAGTACTGAAGCTCCTGGGACTAGAGTACTAAAGCTCCTGGGACTAGAGTACTAAAGCTCCTAGGACTAGAGTACTAAAGCTCCTAGGACTAGAGTACTAAAGCTCCTAGGACTAGAGTACTGAAGCTCCTGGGACTAGAGTACTAAAGCTCCTGGGACTAGAGTACTAAAGCTCCTGGGACTAGAGTACTAAAGATCCTAGGACTAGAGTACTAAAGCTCCTAGGACTAGAGTACTAAAGCTCCTAGGACTAGAGTACTGAAGCTCCTGGGACTAGAGTACTAAAGCTCCTGGGACTAGAGTACTGAAGCTCCTGGTGCTAAAGGGCTAGAGGTGCTAGAGGGCTACGGGTGTGATTGCGTCTCACTCTGATTCCCGGGATGTAGTCTCCCCTCTTGTAGTAGTCGGTGCTGGCTGACGCTCTCTCCACAGACGTCCCCATCCCGTACTTGTTGTTCTCGCAGACGAAGACGCACGGCAGCTTCCAGAGGGCGGCCATGTTGAACGCCTCAAACAGCTGGCCCTGATGGGATCGGGGGGGGGGGGGGTAGAGCTAAAGTATTTCATGCAATATAAACTGTGATTTTCAAGAACGCGGCGGCATACAGTTACCTGATTGGCCGCCCCGTCTCCGTAGAGTGAGACGCACACCTGGTTGTTGCCTTGGTACTGGCAGGCCAGAGCGATGCCGGCGCCAAGAGGAACCTGGACAACACACAGCGAGTCACATCCAAGAGCACCGGAAATAATCTGGTACCATCTACATCACATGATAACTACTGTACTTTTTACTACATTAGTCTGACAGTTTTTTTATGTTGTTTATTTTAAACTAGACATTATATAGACACATTAATACAGCAGGAATATTGACCCAGAAACGGATTTAAATGGTGAGTTTTTTAGTACTTTTACTTCCTTTAGGACCTGAACACCGGTCGTTTGTTTGCAGCATCATACATGAGCATCAGACAGCTGTATGAATGCTCACACCTGTAACTGCCAGGACAGAGACTCATCTCCTCCTGTTGTAGTCTGGGTTCATACAGGCCAGCTGCAGCATACGGACACACTGCAGCTACCGCCCAAGACCTGCTGGTGCTAGAGTACTGAAGCTCCTGGGACTAGAGTACTGAAGCTCCTGGGACTAGAGTACTAAAGCTCCTGGGACTAGAGTACTAAAGCTCCTGGGACTAGAGTACTAAAGCTCCTGGGACTAGAGTACTAAAGCTCCTGGGACTAGAGTAGTAGAGTACTGAAGCTCCTGGGACTAGAGTACTAAAGCTCCTGGGACTAGAGTAGTAGAGTACTAAAGCTCCTGGGACTAGAGTAGTAGAGTACTGAAGCTCCTGGGACTAGAGTACTAAAGCTCCTGGGACTAGAGTACTAAAGCTCCTGGGACTAGAGTAGTAGAGTACTGAAGCTCCTGGGACTAGAGTACTAAAGCTCCTGGGACTAGAGTAGTAGAGTACTGAAGCTCCTGGGACTAGAGTACTGAAGCTCCTGGGACTAGAGTACTGAAGCTCCTGGGACTAGAGTACTGAAGCTCCTGGGACTAGAGTACTAAAGCTCCTGGGACTAGAGTACTAAAGCTCCTGGGACTAGAGTACTAAAGCTCCTGGGACTAGAGTAGTAGAGTACTGAAGCTCCTGGGACTAGAGTACTAAAGCTCCTGGGACTAGAGTACTAAAGCTCCTGGGACTAGAGTACTAAAGCTCCTGGGACTAGAGTACTAAAGCTCCTGGGACTAGAGTACTAAAGCTCCTGGGACTAGAGTAGTAGAGTACTGAAGCTCCTGGGACTAGAGTACTAAAGCTCCTGGGACTAGAGTACTAAAGCTCCTGGGACTAGAGTACTAAAGCTCCTGGGACTAGAGTACTAAAGCTCCTGGGACTAGAGTACTAAAGCTCCTGGGACTAGAGTAGTAGAGTACTGAAGCTCCTGGGACTAGAGTACTGAAGCTCCTGGGACTAGAGTACTGAAGCTCCTGGGACTAGAGTACTAAATCTCCTGGGACTAGAGTAGTAGAGTACTGAAGCTCCCGGCACTAATGTTCTAAAGCTCCCGGTACTAGCGTTCTACTAACTCTAGCAGGAGTCGGTGCCGACGCTCTCCACCGGCGTCCCTATACGTGATAATAAAACCACAGAAAAGGCCGTTTGGGTGCAGCTGAAGTATTTCCGTAGGTGTGTTTTACCTGAGCGCCCACGATGCCGTTTCCTCCGTAGAAATGCGGCGCGTACATGTGCATCGAACCTCCCTTTCCTTTGGCCACGCCCCCTTTACGACCTGCGGGAGAGACGGGCGACGATTATCATTAATTTTACCTGTAGAATTCAGCCTCAGTTTTATATCCTGAAACCGTCCCCCTCTCACCCGTGAGCTCGGCCAGGATCTCTTTGACGGCGATGCCGCGGGTGTACGTGTAGCCGTGGGCGCGGTAGGCGGTGATCAGGTGGTCGGACGGGTTGATGGCGGCCTCGATGCCCACCGCACACGCTTCCTGTGGGAGGAGAGGAGCGTGAGAACGGGCAGGTAGCAGAAGAGCTGCACCTCTACGAACACAATTTACAGTTACTTTAATTTAAACTCTACTGTTGGAAATAAAAAATGCACTGAGTTTCAATTTTCTACTATAAAGTCCAAATCAGAAAAATCCATTGACCATAAATCAGCACTCGATTTAGTTTCGTAAAAAAAAAAAAGCTCATTAATTGTAAATATAAATGGAATTAAATTTAAAAGAACCATAAATATTTCTAAATGTAAAAAAATGTAAGTATTTACCCACAATTAAATTGTAATAAAATATTGATGCTTTATTTTAAATACATTTTAATTGTTTTACTAGTGATTTATTTACATATTTGTTCTGAAGAATTTTTTTTTACGCCGCTTTAATGTTTGCTGGAGCTAAAGTCGATTATAAATGGACAATAACATGTTTATAGTATATAAAAGGTTTTATAAAGTAATTTAAAAAAGTAAGAATGTGATTCTCTTAACTGTTTTTCTGCGGTCAGATTGAATATAAAAGAGAACTTTCTTTAAATCACATTTCTATCCGTGTGGTCGTCACCTGTCCGTCATACAGGTGACAGAAGCCTCTGATGATCTTCTGCTTGTAGAGCTGATCCGCTTTGAGCTCCATGCGCCGCACGGTCTGCATGACGCGGTAATACTGCAGGCCCTGATCCCGGGTCAGCTCCGCCTTCAGTGGAGGAGCCTCCTCCAGACGGTGCACGTCGCATTTCTACCGGATGGCGAGGAGATGAAAATAAATCAAATTTTAGTTTAGATTTTGTCTCACAAAATAAAAAACGCATGATGCAGACGATTTTTTGTGCATTTAAAAAAAAAAAAAAAAAAAAAAGGACTCACCTTGATGTCGAAGGTCGCCTGCGAGGTGAAGTCGGCGAAGGAGCGAGAAACCACGACACTGGTACCCTGGTGACCAAATAAATACACAATAAACAACAGTCATCATAAAAAGAAACAAACATGAACCACAAAGAAAAAGAAAACAGCTCTTCCACACAGACGAAGGCAGACCTCTTCACAGCAGGTGCAGGTTAGTGGGGCTCAGGGATCAGGTTTGGGGTGGATCAGGTTTGGGGTTCTTTGACGTGGTGGGGGTGGGGGCGGGGTCAGTAACAGGGTGGGAGGTTAACACCAGCCAAATCTTTCAAACAACTGGTTGGTTCTGGGAAAAATAAATTAATTTATTTTTTATTTTTTAAAAGAGTCCTTCATTTAGCAAGCTGCACAATAACATTAAAATTGCAAATATCTGAGGATTTTGATGTTTTTAAGATAGTCAAGATTTTTATGATATGGAAATATTTGCAAGTGGAAAATGTGTCGACAAAATGTTACTCGTGTCATTAATCGAGCAAAAATGACAAATTTACGACCCGATTACAGCTTTACGGTTTGTAAACGTGATCTTTTGGGGCATTTGAAAACATGAGTATGAATTTCTGTGAAAAGCAATGAAATGATAAATGTGAAAGCATAAAACAAAATATATAATAAAAAGGAGTTGTTCCTTCTTTGACATCTTCAGGTCGTAATTTCATAGATTTCCCAGAGAGAAAAAAGAAAAAAAAAAGCCCCAGAACCAAGAAACAGATCGTACACATGGCCAAGCGGTTAATTCCCTTCAGGTCTGAGGGTTAAATTAGAGAGGTTCCCGTCCCGTTAGTGATCAGACGGCAGGACGCGGCCCGGTTCTTACTGGTCCGTCTAGCCGGTCCGTCTGGGCGCTAACTAACTGAGCGGCAGCCGGCGCTCTAGGACCGACTGGTGGTGGTTTGGGCGGTTGCCGGAGGGTCTGTGCCAAGGTGGGCGTCGCCAGCGAGGTTACATTGACGTACTCTGACAGGTCAATCAGCAACTGGGGAACACAGGAGCCAACCAATCAAACCAGAGCAGCTCTAGAGTACAGGGGACACACACACACACGCACAAACACGCCTCTGGAGGCTAAAATAGGCAGAAAAACCCCACAGAGTCTGGCACCAGCCCAACAGTATCTACACTTCACCGGATATTTCTTAATTGGCACAACATTTTAAATATGTCATCTGGACTGCGTGTTCCGTTCTGATGAAGACAATAACTTTAACATTTAAATACAGATTATTGAGGCGGCCGAGGAGTAAATGGTGTGCCAAAATTTGAATATCGCCGGGACGGCTTTCCGGCCCAAGAAAACACGGTCTGACCGCACGACCACAGAGCAGCAGAACTTATTTTAGGGTCATCGCTGTGTAAAGAAAATAAATGGACATTGTCAATTAAATATAAATAATTTAAAGAAAAGGACAACTAAACAGTGAAAACAGCTGATTGATGGTATTCTGGGTCGTTTTATTTTCCCAGTTCAGAAGCACTTTTAGTTTCGCTTCTTCAGGAAATATCACAACAAACATCAGCAGAGCAACAAGCCGCTTCTTACCTCGGACACTGTTTGGGCTCCCTAGGGTGCAGGTGGGGGGGGAAGGGGGGCGAGAGGGAAAGCAGAACATGAATAGAGTGTGTGAATGTGTGTGTGAGAATGAAGAGGGAGTGGAAGCCGAAGGGGAGAGAGCGAAAGAGTCTTTCAACACAAAAACAACAACAGAGTTCCTTCAGTCGCTTTGATTGTTTTTAAGACGAGTTTGAGAATCTTTTAATATTTAAGGAATATAAAAAAAGCGAATTAGAGGCGATGAACATCAAACAGGACTGTAGGATCTCTGCTGCCGCTGAAGCACCACAACACAGACACACAACATGCTCCGATATCAACAGGGACCCAAAGACACGCTTTTAAATCTGAATATCTTCTGTTAGTTTATTTACTGTAAATGTTTTCATGCAAAAATAAGTAGCGTTTTAAATTAATTGTTCAGTATGGACCGTTATTGTATTTCAGTAAAGTAAACAAAGATTTAAAGTTGTTTATTTTCATTAAGCTGACCACAGTTTACCGCAATAATAAAGTGTATTCGTAACTAATGATGCTAATGTACTTTTACTTGCAACAGTATTTCTACATAATGTTAAAGTACATTTATAACAGTATTTCTTAACTGTGGCGATGATACTTTTACTTCAGTAAAGTAAATCCCAGTAACGTCCCTTCCGCCACTAATGCTGTTGAGTGGAAGCTACATTTAGCCTTTGTGGTTGCACTCGGATTATATTGATCAGCATTGATCACAACCGTGAAGCTCAAGCAGGAAAACCACCACAAACAAATCAATTAAAAGATTAACTGTGCAGACAGAAAAGTAAAAACAAACAAACACCCTCTTAGATATATAGCGATATAACTTAGCTACCGATAGAGATACCGATAGATAGAGACATGCAGAACAACATGCAGCCTGCAGAACCGGAGTCGAACCGGCCGCTGTGATCCACGTGCTCACAAGGTCAGCACCAGCTAGTTTAGCCAAACGTTACAGCCAACCGTTAGCATCGGATGAGAAACGGGCTCAAACTCGCCGTCAACCCCAGAAACACTCACCACATTCCGGCCCGTGATCCGGCAAAGTGCGTTGGAGATTGTGGTTAACATGTTTTTCATGCTACTGAACGACGAGCGGCTCCGACGGGATTAAGAACAGCGGATGTTCGTCGCTGCTGTGCTGCTTGAAGCGCTACTTCCGTGTTGGTGTCCGTGTGCGAAACGTCGCCGGGTGAACACTGGATGTACGGAACATTGGTTCCTAGATGTTTATATGGCTGCCCAGATTTTATTTAAAATTGATTTAAATAGAAAAAAATGTTTTTTATTTAAAAAAATCAAAACATTAAAATGAGTTTAAAGACAATATGAATAAAAGGAAATAGCCCATGTCAATTATTAAAACAGTAATGTAGATACAAAGTGGAAACACCTATGTATTTTTATTTAATTGACTAATTAAAGCAACCCATTTTAAATGAGTGTTTTTGTTCACAGGAGATTCAACAGTTTTAACGTAAAGTTCCAAGACCTCTAACAAAGCAGGACATTTTTAAATTGTACTTAAAACAACAAGGTTAACTTGTTTGTCTTTAGATTTGTGAAAATTATGGAAACTAAACTGCGCTAGTATACGAAGAGAAATCATTACGTATAAGCACCGTCTTTATAAAAGTCACCGGATTTAATTTGCACTATACAAAAGAGTGTTGCTGTATACATGTCGATAATAATTTTACAGAAATAGTGATATATCTGATTAATATTTAAATAAAATATAGATTTTATTTTGATACCAGGGGGCAAAGTGTCTTAGCCGAAAAGTGACTCCGTAAATAAATGAATAAAATAATATTATATGACAAAAAAAAATATTTAAAAAAAATACATGTATACAGCATATGAGCATTACTAATTAAAGAATGAATAAGCTCATATTTTTGTTTAAAAAAAAACCCGACATCATATAATAAAATTAAAGACTTATTTGAATTGAATGTCTTCCCGTTTAACATTTCGAGCCAAATATGACCAAAATAATCCCTTTGACATATTTGACAAAAGCAAAGACACAAGGACGACGGTGAAGTCATGATAAATAAGAATTCATTTATTGCATTTGAGTAAATACACAACTGAAGGCCAGAAAAAAATGGCGCCATCATCCCTCTTCAGAATAAAACAAGAAGCAGCAAAGGAATATAAAAACATGCAACATGTTTAGAAACTGTAAAGCAATGCGAATCAGGAATAAATGAAGTTTCTTTTCCGTTTTCTTTTGACTGTAAACGGCGACTGGTTGTCAAACGATTACATTTAACAAGGCATGATGTAGAAAAATAAAGAAAATTAAGAAATAATGTATACTGTACTAACTGCATTAATTATGCCCCCCCCCCCCCCCCCAACACACACATTGAAAGGCGTTGGGGGGTCGGTTGCGTTCACGGCTCCACCGTCTGATTAAAGTGTCTCTTCCCGTCCAGATAAAGCATCGACTCTGTTGCACAAACACAAATAAATACATTTTAAAAAACATTATTCCGTGTCTATTTCTTCACGTTAACAGCAACATTTCATTCTGTAGTTTCAGGTTATAAATCAGTAAAAAGTAAAAAATACTCATAATGCAGAATAATATATATATAATTTAATTGTATTCTAATTATTAATGTGTGTGTGTGCTCACCTCCATAAGTCATGGGGATGATGTTGGGGGCGTCGCTGTCGGAGACGAAGGTGAAGTGGAAGACGTTGGTGGTGTTGTGCTGACGGGTCAACGGGTCGAACACCTCGCTGTGAACTCTGACCTGGATGTGCTTCCCCTGTGTGTAACACACCTGAAACACACACACAAGCTATGTGGTCAATCACTGAGAGACACACACACACACACACACACACACACACACACACACACACACCTGAGACGAGAGCAGCAGCAGGGAGCCGATCTCCACGGGTTTCTGGAACAGGATGTCGTCAACGGCCACCAGACTGGGTCGACCTCCTCTGGAACAAACACGCAGTACTTTTTACTTCTAGTACACAAAGTGCGTACGGTTGCGTACTGTATGCGTATCCAGACGTACCGACGACCTTGAACTTTGGGCCTGGAGAGTCTTTCACTTCCACTTCCACAACTTCATCTGGTTTATTTCTGTCAATAACTTATATTCATTGTTCCTCTTAAAGTGTCCCGGCAGCTTTCTTTTTTTAATTTCAGTGAGATGAGAATATCCAGAGAGATTGGCATATTATGTATTGGCATATAATGTATTGGGATATAGTATAAATAAATATAATATATAATATAAACAGTTTGGTAGCATAGCTCTCACCCGTAGGAGCAGGCGTTGGCCCAGCCCAACTCGTAGGCTTTCCTCATCAGAAAACCTCCAAATATCCTGTTGAAGATGTTCCTCTCCTGGTAAACACACACACACACATTTACACTGTATTTAATACAGAGGAGAATTTAATATATTCTTCTATTAGAGATAAAGTTGTAGTGCCCTCCTCTCACCTGCGGGTGGCAGATCTCCAGGCCTTTCAGTTTGGCGTCTTCCATCCACACAGAGTTCGGAGGCAGAAGTCTGCTGCGGAAACTGACCGTCCTGTAGGAGGAGGAGGAGGAGGAAGAAGAATATATATCTATATTTATAATAGTATGCTTTAAAATCACACACAAGACAAAGTATCCTGAAAGCTCCCACATCCTCGGGCTGTGTACAACATGAGTATCACCTGCAGCAATCAGGTGTTTGGGACAGTTTTTTAAGACCATTGGAGGTTCAAAATAAAACATTACGGAGCCGAGGGGAGGGAGAATATTCAGAGAAAACATTTTAGATTAAAGTCATACATTTATGAGAAAGAAAAAGATTAAAAACTCACAAATGTCCGATAAAAAAACAAACATAAATCAGTACGTTGCGTTCTTCTGAATACATCCAATGTTTTCCAATATTTTCTATTGTACATTTGTGACTTCATAATCTCACAGAAGATTTTCTTGTAGATTTACCATTTTATAATATTTCTTTAATTTCTCCCACATGTACCCCGTTAACCTTTTTGTTTGTTACACAGAAGCCGTCGTTGGAAAATATTTGAAAAAGGGGCAGGAGCTTAAAAAAAAAAAAAAAACGAGGCAGGTAATTGGATGAACTATCTGTCAATCAAAGAGCGAAAAAACATATTTTTTCCGTCTTGAATGAAGAAATCCTCTCCAGCTGTGACAGAACTGCTCCTAACTTCTATTATTATTATTATTACAGTCTTCTAAAGCGATGCCGCTGAATCTAAAATGTTGTTGCAACTCATCGTCGTACTTTGTGTCCAGCGTGTTGAGGAACAGACTGTGAACCACCTTCCTCTCCTCGTCCGTGGGCGCCACCTTCAGCAGCGACGCCGTGCTCAGGTCCACGCGGCGGATCTTATTGGCTGGAGAACCAAACGACAAATAAAAAAAGAAACACGCACACAAACGATGGAGAGAGCGGCAGCTTTCGTGTTCTCGTAGCGGAGGTCGTGTCGGGATGTCGTACCTTCTCCTTCCTGGAAGAGCTTCTCCTCCTCTGGACCTTCTGGCTTCAGCGGATTTACAAACGCCGCCCTGAAATAAAGAAGAAGAAGAAGAAGACGAGAACAAACAGCAACATGAGTGTTAATGTCACACAGCTGGAGGGTAAGCAAGTTCAATTTAAAGTCTTTTATTTAATGTGACTTTCTCCTTTTACGCCACTACAATTATCTGACTATTGTTATTTACTAATTAAGGAGGTGCATTCATTAGAAAATTACTTTACGCTGTCAACCATTTAACTTTCTCACAATTTGAGTTCATATCAGTTAAATACATGAAAACGTCAACAGAATAAGAACCGTTGTACAAACGCGACTCACTTCCTGTTTACATTAATGTTCATTCTGGGTGACCCACCTCTTGTTCTCTGGATCCCGGGCCACCATGACGAACGTTGCATCCAGAACCGGAGAATAAGCTCCGTTGTGGAACTGAAAGAAGAGTCACATTGAATCAGAACCAGAAGTATGTTTTCACATACAAGGAATGTGTCAAGGCGCAACAATTGACAATAACAACAATCGACACAGTGCAAGAATTAAGAGTATAAAATATAAAATAAAGTGCACATTGTGTGGTTCATGTCCGATTTCCACCTGTTGCTGTTAATTCTGGTGCTTTTTCTGTTATGGATATTGCTGCTCAGGATATTGTTAAAGTTTTACCCTCTCTAGAAGTCACACAAGTGGATTAAATGTTTCTTTAATGCGTCTTATTGTTTGACCTCGTTTTTCTTTAATCTCACCATCACAATCCCCTTTTTAATCTTTCCTTATGAATAATTTGTCCTCCACTTCCCCAAATACCCAAACACACGTATGTTTGACTGTGCACCTGTGACACGTGCATCTTGGCTTCGATGGAGGTCTTCCCCACCCACGTCACATGACCAGTGAACTTGATGTCGCAGTCAGGATAGATGGTGTGCTGCCTCATGTCTGTCCGACAGGGGAGAACAAATAAAAATAAAACATGTCGTTGTCAATTCATTTTCTGTCAATTACTTAATTATTAACCGACAACAATCCTAAAAAACTTAGTTCGGACCAAACAGACGTACCGATCTTATCCACCAGGGCGGTGACGATGGACAGCGGAGACCTCTTCAGCGCCAGATTATAGGTGTGAGAGTAGGAGATGAGGACTGAGGAGGGGGACGAGGAAGGAAAGGATGTTAGTGTTCCACTGTGCTGAACTCTGTGTCGAGTTATAATGGAAGTCAATACGAGTTATAGTGAGACCTGCTAAACTGTCCAAGTCCTCCAGGATTCTTCCAAACCTGAAAAGAGAAAAAAGTGTGTGTGTGAGTGTTTGTTGTTACGTCCTAGTGGGGTCCACCCACCACGTCACTCATGCTACGGGGACAACTATAAAATAGTCTCCATGGCCACAGACACAGCCATTACAATAAATAGAAAACAGTCTGAGTTCATTTTCATGATTGCCCCAGTGGCCATAGACAGTATTGCAGAGTGAGACCTTGGGGGTCATTCTCCTGTGTGTGTGTTTGTGTGTGTGTGTGTGTACCTGACAGTGTTGTGGAAGGTCAGGTATTTCTCTCTGAGCTGTGGTTCCGAGCCCAGAGGCAGGTGCACCTCCAGGTAGCTGTCCTTCATCGTCTTGGGTGGCAGGTCGCTTTGAGACTTCGCCAACATGGACGACAGCGACACGCGCTCCGTCATGGCCTGCTGGTGGTCGCTGCACACACACACACACACACGCACAACATATTCATAAACAAGTATTTCTTCCAGGCTTGTATTACATTTCTTTCTATTCTATATTTATATTTCTTGACTTTTGCATTACTTTTTCTATTAGATTAGTTGATTTGTTTGTCGGCTGGATTACGTAAATGCAAAATGGATTGACTAATTATTTTGTGAACATTGCGGACAGCTTTCTATCTTCGGTTTATTTCTCTATAACTATGTTTATCGTCATGCACCGAAACACCGAGGCAAATTCCTTGCGTGTGAAAAACCTACTTGGTAATAAACCAGAAACCAGTTGCAGTTCCATGTCTGTCGTCACATCTCATTTGTGTAAAACTGTCATAATTGGAGTATGAATCCTTGAGTTCCACAGTGACCTTTGACCACCAAAACCTAATAAATTCATCCTTGAGTCCTGGTGGATGTTTTTTACTCAAGAAAGTATCTCAAGGCGTTCTTTAGATAACACATCCAGACAACCTTAAAACATAAAAACCTTAAAGCCACGTGGACATTCCCTGGATCAAAGTAGCAATTCATTGGTGAAAATACAACACAAATGTACCCTATCTGCACAAGTATTTGAAGATTTCTTTGTTATTGATAGGTATTAGATACTAAAAACCAACGACCTTGTTGAGCGAACAAAAACAAATGAAACAAAAGAGCAGAAATGTGATCGTGTTTTCTCGGTGCTTTGACACAAATGGTTCAAAGTACCTCCAGTTAGTGGAAGCTCCCACGATTTCTCTCAGCCTGTTTCGTACTGAAAAACACAAAGAGAACAATCAGATCTTCTGTGTCTGTCTGTGTGTGTCTGTCTGTGTGTGTGTGTGTGTGTGTGTCCATGTGTGTGTACTGTAAGGAAAAACACAAAAAGTTCAAGGCTTTATGCTTCATACCGTCTCAGTCACAAACAATGATATTTTGTTACAGCTGGAGCCTTCAGGGAAACCTGTTCAGTCATTAAATACTACATCTTTTTTTTTGTGATTATGTACTTTAATAAAAGGGCCCAACTTATTCCTCAATCTCATAGATCTTTGGTCATCAAATTGAAATGAACAGAGATGAATTAAACCGTCAAATGTCCGTAATTCTTGCACGAAGGCTGCAGCTGTGAGACGATATGAGACAACATAGAGATAGAGAAGAAGAAGAAGAAGAAGAAGAAAAAGAAGAAGAAGCGGTCGAATGGAGACGACAGTCATGTCCAGCTGAGGCTCAGTGCAACAGATGGAAGACAAAGGTTAACAGACGCCACCATCGAGTAATGCAGAACTGTGGAGCCGGCGAAACATTCAAATCCAGACCTGACAAAAGACAGAACGGGTGAGCAGTAAAAAAAAAATTTCAAAATGAAGTATATTAAAAAAGGTGGATGCTGGATGCTAAGTCAGTCAACATGCAGGAATAATTAAAGTGCAATTAGAGATCAGATAGTAATGATTGTCTCGGTTTACCAACACACACCATTAGACACGTGCAAAAGGGGATTTCCTGCGGAGAAACACACAAATGATTGAATGGGGATTTTACACAATAAAATATGTCACCATGGTCTAAGTCACTACATTCATTCAACGGCAAACATTTAAAAGCGAACAATGTCTTTAACACATTTCTGTTGGCGTCACCCATTGGTCTGTGGAACGCTGTTCTGAAGCCTCCAGGTGGCCGCCATCTTGGCTTTTTGCAACCGGAGAAAAGACCAGTGACCATCTTCCCTTCCGTGAGCATCTATATTCATACTGAAAGTAGTCTTATGATACCAATAAAAATATCTCCGGCTGTCCTCCAATACCATACAGCAAGATTAATAACCTGCAAAGGCTTGCGGAAAAAATTTTCGTCACGCTGGTCACGTTACGGCATCAAAGTCCAGCACGTGATTGTGTAAAAGCCATAAAATGAAAAAATACACTAAAGTGACGTTCAGGTTTTTCGGTGCCAGATGATCAAACTAAGTTGCCATTTTATTTGAAGTTCCTGAACCAGTCTCCTGGTCCTCTATAGACATCAGTGTAGTCCTGGTCCTCTTTAGACCTCAGTGTAGTCCTGGTCCTCTATAGACCTCCATCAGTAAACAGACCACCAGAGAGAAGATGGCCTGGTTCTCAAAGCTCCTCATCGGAGCCACCGGGTCGGATTCTGGTGAAACCGGATGCCATCATGCAGGATCACCAGAACCTCCTTCAGCTCAGACTCCAACAGGGCCTCCAGTAGAGACCAGTCCCCGTGGAACCAGCTCAGTCAACAACAACAAAAAGAATCCAATGCAGACCTTCCTGTACAACCAGGACGGCACTCAAACAGTTGCAGGTCAGTCGGGTCAAACAGGAAGCACGGTGGCCGCACAGTCTTACCTTCAGCCATGTCCGGCGCCCGGCCCGGCTTGGACACGCCCCCCGAGCAAAACGACCTGGTCGTCACGGACGCAGCCGACCGCAGCAGCAGGAGCCTACAGGCCACAAGGGGACATGACAAAAACAAAATAAACAAACCCTGAGAAGACCTTGAAGCCGAGGAGACCGGTTCCATCCTGTTCTAACTATAACCGTCACCTGACCTGTGTTTAATCCTGCCAACAGCAAACAGCTGAGCGGACAGACGGACTCTCACTGATGGCAAACTTGCGTTGTTGTCCAGCAGCTTTAAAAACCATCTGCTCCAACACGTTCCATTGGGAACACAGGAGGAACGTCACAAAGCACAGTCCACCCAGTCGGATTACGCAACACACCTCAGAACCGCTTTTACTCCATGATAGTTCAGATGCAAGTATTTTACAGAATACGAATACTTCTTTGCAACACGTGTGTTTTCTGTTGCAATGATGTTGAAATCAAAGGTCATGTCTACTTTTCATGTGCTTTGGATTGATTTCAGCAGTTTGTTTCTGGATCAATATTCCAGCTGCATTAATGTGTGTGTTGCATGTAAACATCTGGAGATACACGGTTTTACCTGAACAGGAAGTAACTAAAGCTGTCAGACAAATGTAGTAAAAAGTACAATATTTACCTCTGAGATGTAGTACAGGAAAAAGTACATTAGTTACCTGAGATATAGTACAGGAAAAGGTACAAAATTCACCTCTCAGATGTAGTACAGTGAAAAGTACAGTAGTTATCTCTGAGATGTAGTACAGGAAAAAGTAATATATATATATATCCCTGTGAGATGTAGTGAAGGAGAAGTATAAACATGCATAACATGGAAATATTGAAGTAAAGATTAAATAGCATTTAAAAGTGTAAAACTGTACATTTCTTCACAGTGACGTATTGTGTGTACTATTTGGATTATTGCCTCACAGACACGCCCTTAATCTCCGCTGTGGATCCCCACCCTGGTTGAGGCCCAGTTGACTCTCACCAGGTGGAGCTCACTCTTTTAATTCAATGAAAAATGTGGAGAAACCAATAATCAGATGTGAACACAAACGCCTCACACGCTCAGTTTACACGGTAACATGTAAACACAATGTAATCACGTGGTTAATTAACCACACTGACCTCATCGTAGTGTCCCGGATGTAGCCGTTAAAGTTCCAGGGGTCCAGACGAGGTGGGTGAGCTCGGTAAAATAAAAGGGGGGATAAGGGGGGTCACGGATTTATTCTTCAGGGTACTGCGGTGCAAAAAGAGCCAGGGAAGTCAGGAAGACCACGGTGACCGCTTCCGGGTTTACGTTCGGCCCCGCCTACTACGTGATGACGCAAGACGCAACGTCGTGAAGGTCCTCGAAGTAGAGCGTGTGCGTATTCCTTGGCAAAAGTGTCATTCCTGTTGTTGAGCATATACATATATATATATTACATTATATATATATATATATATATATATATATATATATATATTCGTAAAATATTAATATTTTGTTTTTTGTCATCATTCATTATTTCATCATTGATTCATTCATCACTCAATAGATTTAAACATGAAAGGAAATTGTCTTACTAATAACAATAAACATAGTAATACTGCAAACAGATAGGAATATTTAAAAAATGTACATTATAACTGTGTTTTTTGCAGGAATGCGCAAAATTATTGACAAAGCAATGTGAAAACAGTTCTCAGCACTAAGTATAGAGAATATATGCAATGTACAGAGATGATAATCCAAAACGCATTGCAACAAATATGCATTGATTTTTTATTTCTGTGCTACAGAGACTGGTGGCCAGCAGCATACTTATGTCAAGTATAATGATGAAATGTATAACTCAGTATTTTGACTGTGACAAAAGATATAGTATGATATATGATTTTAAGACATAGTTTAATGTGTACAAAGGCCGGATACGCCTCGTGATCGACCAGGCCTCTTACTGCTCTCATTCATTGTTGTATCAAGGTCCAGATTTTTACATAAAGGTGATAAAACCTTCACAGTCAGGACTCCTAGACTCTGGAATGACCTACTTCAGGAGATCAGGGCAGGAAACTTGGTCTCATCTTTTAAAAACACACTTTTTTAGAATTGCTTTTATGCGATTCTATTTGTGTTTTTATAACATTTTAGTTCATTTTACTCTTTGTGTTTTGACGGGTTTGCTTTTGGCTTTTATTTAATTTCATTCTCTTAAAGTTTTAAATGTCTACATTTTATTTTAATGGACTTTGTAACTGTGTTTTAAGAGGTGCTATATATATATATAAAGTTTATTTTAACATAATATCTGATACAGTATTCCAATCACCTCCAGTTGTTGTATTGCCATTACTTCTTATACCTGCACTATACATAATGCCCATTTATATCGTATCATACTCATATTCACCATTTATTCTCCACCCTATATTTGTTATGTACGATACTGTTTATTCTGTATATTCCTCTAAACATTTCAGTGCACTTAACTGCTTTTTGCACCTCTGGTTAGAAGCTTGCTGAAGATGCACTAAGTATAGCTGAAGTATCACTTTAGAGGTCAGTATTTTTATTTTTCACAGTGATATAACCTTAGCCCAGGTGACCTGTACCTCGTGTGATACCTCACTCATATGTGTATAATATACAACTATAAGAGACAACTGTCATTGCTTTTTTTCGATTTAACTTGATATATTCTTCATTTATTACTGTTTGATTTGAATTGTGACTGTGTACGTATACAGTATGTACCTCTGGGTGAAAAATTCCACTTGTGTTATAGGCGGTAAGAAAACTAAAGTAAATAGAGCAGTAATTTTAGACATTGCAGCACCTCCTACAAAAATTAGTCTACTTATTTTCTGCTGACTTTTGAAAAACTAATGTCCAGTAAATATACAAAACTTTTACTTTTACTTTTTTATTTAAATGTACATAATATACAATATACTGATCTTGGCCATTCTGCATCATGAGTACTTTGACTTTCGATACTTTAATTATATTTTGATACAAGTACCTTTAAGTAATACGTATTTCTACCCTGCGGTATACTACTTTCAAAAAGTACTTCTTCCCCTTACTTCTTAAAGTAGTCTGAGTACTTTTTCTCCCTCTGCCATCAAAAACAAAAGATCTTATGACAGATCGAAAACACACGCGTCACGTGAGCATACATGCGCCCCCCGATTGGCTACAAAAAAAAGAAGAGTCACAGGGCGTCGCTGATTGGTCAGACATTCCCAGAGAGGAGGGACACGAGCCAATCGCGTGCGAGCAGCGAGCCCGGTATAAAAGCGGCGCCGCGCACAAAGGCCCCGGCAGTCGAACGGCAGCGACCCAGCCGACGGTGATCTCTACTTGGATGAACTTGTCTCGACGAACCCGTCCGGACCAGAGGCTGATTGCGGGGAAAAGGCCACTCTGAAGCGAATGAAGAAACAACTCATCTTTCACTTCACATACAGAGGACTTCTAACGAGAGGAAAAAAGAGTAAAAGAAGAAAATGGAGTATAAATTACGGAAAGCTGAACCCAGAGACGTGTCTGATATATTGCGACTGGTGAAGGTAGGCCGTTTAAATGCTTGTTACCGGTAAAACGGTGTATCGCACCCCGGGCAGCTGGTGTCAGAATGCTCGGTGGATGCCCCCCGAGTGTGAGATTAGTGTCTGTGGCCTTTGTTTACAGCCAGGCGTCTCATATCCGGTGTGGTTTCCGGGTTTCCAAATATGGTGCGTCTGAAACTTCCGGGTTTTCCAAATATGGTGCGTCTTACCTTCAGCTTATGTTCTTATTCAAGGTTGACGCCGATGAAGCGTTATAACGCTGTGTAACTACCGAGCCGACGGCTTATAACGCAACCAGGGCCGCAGTGGTTTTCACTGTGAACGCTATTATAAGTGATTTATTAAATACAACGTCTTAAAACCAAATGTCATCAAGTCACAAAGGTACAATAGAGAAAAATGGTCCGATTTGAGAAGCTGGAACCAGTAACTAGTTGGCTTTTATTCTTGATTAATTGCCTTTTTCCATTAATAATCTGCTACTTTTGCAATGTATACACGTTTTATTGTGTTCTGTGTGTTTGCTGTTTTGAATTGTGCTGATATTAGGCCAGTGACTTGTTATTTGTCCTTTCTTACTAACACTTGTTTATATTCGGATGGAAACTGAAATGTTCCCCTCTTAATAGCTAAATTGAAAAACAATTCTCACAAAGCGTGTGTAATAAGAATATAAGTAAAACTATACATGAGCAATTTAAACTGCAGTTAATTTAAATGTTTTTATTCTTATCAGATGTTTGAAATAGTTGAGATACACTTGTTTGGGCGTCAGTTGACCGTGATCATGTGGTCTCCCTCTTTCTTGTCCCAGGAGCTTGCAAAGTACGAAGAGATGGAGGACCAGGTGACGCTGACTGAAAAAGGTGAGCCCCACCCCCCCTCGCCCTGCTACACGCATTCAATATCAGTGTCGATGTTCTTCTTGAGCTTTTAAAGGTTCTTTTTCCCCTCAGACCTCCTTGAGGATGGATTTGGTGACACCCCGTTCTACCATTGCTTTGTAGCTGAAATCCAAGGAGAGAACAGCAGTGAGGGTAAGAAGCCACTCCTCCAAACACTCACGGCGGTGTCGCCTGAGACGCGTCTGTAAACTGTGACATATCATGTGACTCAAACCGATCACCCGATTCATCGTAAACAATGCATTGTTCATGAGTTATGTGTCCGTCTCGGCAGATCTTTGTGTTGCTGCACGTTTCGGACGTTCTCGTCTTCTACGTGAAACGTTCTTAAATGATCTCACTTCCCAGAATCACTTAAGTTTGTGCTCATGAATGCCGGCTTCTAGACTCGTTGCTATACAGCTGGAGCTTCCTGTTTTTGTTTTCGACATCTACAGGTCTCATCATAACTGAAGCATGTCCCGTAAAAACATTGTTCGCTCTCAGACTGTTTATCTGACTCACACTTCATGTTTTTAATTCAACAACTTGAGAAAAGGCTCCAAGCGGCACCAGAAAAGCTCATTTGACTCTCCGATGTATGTTCAAGTCTCGGCTCGCGTGTTCAAGCCGGAGTAGGAAGTCACAGAAGAACCTCAGCCGAGTGAAAGTTGCATCACTGGTCTCCCAGTAGTCAGTCTGACAGTTCTTCCACTTTTTTTATTTATGGATTGCTTCGCAAAAAAAACGTCCACTTGGACTCGAACTGATACGGATTTTGGTGGTCAAAGGTCAACTGTCAAGGTCACTGATGCTTTTGGCTTTAACTTTTAAAAATTCAGATACTAATTATGACACTTTCTCACACATCTAATAAGGATAAAATGGATTTAAAATAGAAATGCATGAAACCAAATACATGGTCCTTGTGTTATTGTGCCAAATAATTGTGCAGATGTTTGTTCCCTGGGGTAAACACGCGTAGCTCTTATTGTATGTACGATACAAGTGTAATAAATATGAATTTACACTGCAGCAGGATACTCAAGCGTTTGTCTCTGCAGATCCGAAGGTGGTCGGTTTCGTCATGTACTACTTCACTTACGATCCGTGGGTTGGAAAACAGCTCTACCTGGAGGAGTTCTACGTGATGGGGGAGTACAGAGGTAAACGACAACAACAACACATGTAGTTGAGTCCCCATTTCTACGAGCTGCTTCTTCACTAAGCCTCTCTTTCTATCTCTTCCACCCCCCACAGGGCTCGGCATCGGTTCGGACTTCCTGCGTCACCTCAGTGATGTAAGTACGCCGAAGATAGAAGTGATCAAAATAATACCGTTGGTTCCAAACCTGAAGATACTTGAACAATGTTAAAGGAACAGTGTGTAGCATTTAAGAGTTGCCTCATGTTTTATATCATAAGACTATAATAATAATAATTAAGGAGATAGTTTGGATCAAAGTGGTAAATCTGCTCATGAAAGTGGTCGCTTAAAACCTTTTAATGAAAGAACCAGTGAAGTGAGGGCCAAACAAATCCTTCATTTGGCTTTCTGAGAAATTATTTTTAGTGTTGATGAGTTTGTTTTATTTCTGAACAGAAAATATTACTTAAGCAAAAAAGCCCCCAAAAAAAATTAAAAGTTTTATTGGAATTTATTATTAATGTATTCTATAAATTCCTTTTTAATGTGACCAACAGTAGGTGTGACATAATATATACATTTATATTTTATATAATAAAGTTAATCAATGAGTTGAAGTGAAACTAAATGCAACTAATGAAGAAAAAGAAGACTCGTTTAATTTTTATAATTAAGTGCTAAGTAAAACATACAAAATGTTAATTATATACCAAAGTACAAAACTGCTTTATAATATCAGACATCTGAGAAATGTTATGCTGTATAGCGTCGGCCTTTTTTAATCTAGTTTAAAGGTTGGCGGTGGGCCTGTCCGTCTGTATTTCTGGGGGTTTCGTTTAACTCGTCGTCTCTCCTCCAGCTGGCCATGAAGACGCGCTGCACCGGCATGATGTTCGTGGTGGCGGAGAACAACGAGCTGTCGGTCCAGTACTACAAGCGGCGCGGCGCCGAGGACCTCTCCCAGGAGGAGGGCTGGAGGCTCTTCAGGTTCGACAAGAGCAGCCTGGTCAAGATGGGCACGCCGACCGAGGAATGAAGGAGCTCCGGAGGAGGAGACACGAGCGTCTGACCCTTGACTGAGAGTTCGGCTGCTTTTTCTGACGAGTCACGCGATTGAATCCGATGTTTGCCGACCGTCGCGTTCATGAGGACGCGGCGGCGGCGCTGCAGCAGCCGGCTCGTGGGAATCGGTCCGCCGCTCTGTCTCCGCCTCCAGTCAGACGACGAAGTTCAGCTATTTTTATTTTTAAACAAAAAGGGTGGAATTGATTTTTCTGTATTCATAATCTTAGTTTGTGTTTTTAGTCTTTTGCTAATATATCTGAATCGTGTGTGGTTTTTATTTTTAACAGTCTTTTGATTATTTCCGTTTGATGTGCAGGAAGAGATTTTGCAATAAAACCGTAACTTCTCACAGCGATGTCGTCTTTGGTCTCGTACTGTCCCGTGGCCACCATACCGAGGATGAACCTCCTTCAGCCGTTTTGTTTCCTGGCATCTTTACACACACACACACACACACACACACACACACACACACACCTCTGCAATAGGATGTGAGATGTTTGAGCACGAGCTTGATCATTATGTCCTGAAAGTGACTTTTAATTCTATTTTTGACTCATTTCCTCAGACAGACTTTCATGGTTTCTAGGTCTTTAAAAAGAATAGTTTGGTTTGAAAAGTTTTTAATTGGCTTATTTACTGTTCAGTCTCTTTTAAGAAAAACAATGAGGAAATCTACAACTTAGGAAAATCTGACTGCAAAATGAAGTGAAAGTTTTATGTCGCGCTGAAACTTTAAAATACGTCTCAAAGCTTCTGAATAAACTTAATTTTGTTACCAGAAGCTCAAACTGGAACAACTGTTATAATGAGACTCGTTTTTTTTTTTTTTTGTTGCTGCTTTGACGTTTTCTTAGAATGCAGTTTGGGGGAAAAACAAGATCTTTTAAGAAGATTTGAGGAACTTAAACTTGAACCACACACAGACGTCATGTGGTTTAATTCCTCTGAGGAACGTCATGTTTCCATGAGTTTGACTAAGCACATTTTATTCCTGCTGATGCACTTTCCATTTAAGAAAAAAAACTGCTGATTTGGCTCCTTGAGGTCAGTCGCTTGTCTCTCGCTGCTTTTTATGTTTAAAAACGGCAAAGAAAAGTTTGTTCTGTCTGCAAGAAAAACATTTAATTAATAAAAATAAAAAAGACTGGAGAGATTAAAATAAAAAATTGTGTCTGAAGACACTGAAGTCTGTTCTGGAGACTCAACAGTGGACTTAATTCAGGAGGAAGTGCTGCAGGCGGCGGCTTTTAACCACAGGATGTGACCTGGACACATGATCACACACACAGTTATCCAGCTATCTTTGGGCTCAACTCAGCAGGTGGAATAAGAGCTGGTTTCCTGCTCTGTGAATCAGCTGTGAAGTAGAGTTCCATGTCACAAATTATTACCACGCAGGAGTTTTTAACACATTTTTGCTCTGATAAATTCATGCACAGATTTTACATTGAACTTTATTCATCCCAAAATAAATTGTTGCGCTCCAGATGCTCTTATACATAGAAACATTATATGCATAATGTAAATAGAATGGAATAAAAGAGGTAAATGTTAACAGTGAGGTTTTAACATTAATAAATTAAAGTTAAAGTACATTTTTGGGAAGTTCAAGTATGAATATCACAATGTAGAAATACTCTACAAGTAGAAGTCCTGCATTTAGTGTAGAAGTATTATCAGTACAATTCTTAGAGTATCAAAAGTACTGAAGCATCGTTTCACTGCTGCAGGTGGAGCTACATAAATTAAAAAATACCACATTTTATTAAAATAACGGCTCATTTGATGACACATTACAGATTAATATTCTCGGGCTTCCTCCCTCAGTCCAAAAACATGCAGCTCAGGTCAACTGGAGTCTAAGTGTGAATGTGAGCTCCAGCGCCCCCGACCCTGAATAGGATAAGCCTTTTGGTTAATGGAATGTTGTTATTGAACCCATTTATTTATTTATTTATTTATTTTTCTCCCTCCTTATAAAATTAAGAACTGATGAAGAAAAAACATTGCCTCAGTCAGATACCAGATTTAATGACATTGCATTTAAATAAACACAATATATATATTTATATATACACACACACACACACACAGCATTATTAGACAAGAACACACAACATTTAGCTCGTTGACAAACATAATATTTGGCCTTCATTGGAGCGTAATATTAGCATCAAACTGGGGAAATAAATACGTTGACATGTTTAAAAAGAAATAACGAAACAGTGACTGGTGAATTCACCCAAATAACAAAAAAAAGATACTGAACTCAAGATATTACGATTTGTTTATATAATAACCACATTTTTCGATTTCAGCTCGTTTGCATTTTCTATTCCCTTTTTAAAAAAAGCACTTCAATGGCAACAAAAGCAATTTACTCTTTCCAGTAAATATGAAGAAATAAGCCAGTGGCTGGTTAGCTTAGCTTAGCATAAATAATGGAAGTGGGGGGAAACAGCTAGCATGGCCACCTTCCAGCACCTTTAAAGCTCAAGTTCAAGGCTATCGGTTCCCCCCCGTTTTCAGTCTTTGTGCTAAGCTAAGCTAACCAGAGTGATATCGATCTTCTCATCTGATCCTCAGCAAGATTCTAATTTTCTGTGTAAAAAATTAGAGTCTTTCAAATGCATCTCAGAAAAGTTCACGATCCTTTTAAAATGTACACAAATAACAGAAGAAAAAAAATCACTTTCTTTGAATCCTGTCGACAAGTTCTGAAGATATTCTGAGACAAATAAAACCCAAAAATATGTTAAAGAAAATATTCAGTAGCAGCGATAGAAAACTATTAATATTATTTATTGAAGGTCAGAAAAATAATGCCGACATGCAATTGCTTTTAAACAGTTCGAAACACAAATAAAATCACTTTAATATAAAATAAGACAGAACAAAAATAAAGTACATTCTCACATTTGGGAAACTGGAAGCATCAAAATGGTGGCTGGTTAATTTTCTGTCAATTTAAACTCATAACTGAGTATTTGTGAGTTTCGCGGGTTGTCTGTGAAGTTTTGTTGAGACTCAGGAGGAGGAGGAGGAGGAGGAGGAGGAGGAGGAGGAAGGTTCTCCCAAGTGTCTGTTAATATGTGACTTGGTTGTGTGTGAGCAATGCATCTACAGGAGTCGTACAGGTGTGTGTGTGGTGGTGTGGTGTGGTGTGGTGTGGTGTGTGTGTGTGTGTGTGTGTGCGTGTGTGTCTTCTTGCAGTCTCAGCTGTCGGTCGTGTCGTTGCTCTTTGTTCGCTCGTTTTTCTCCAAAAAAAAAAAAAAACACATGTAAATATTATAAATACAGTTTACACATACGCGGATATTTATTCTTTTAGGTGTTTAAAATAGCTGATAGCTTTGCTTTGCTGGAACCATGTTGGGTTTTAAAGTAAGTAAATTCTTTACCGGGAACGCAGCAAAGTGCACGACTGTATATGTATATGTATATATATATATATATATATATATATATATATATATATATATATATATATATATATATATATATATAAATAAAAGTATTTGGAGAATCACCTTCTTTTTGCCGAACGGGGCTTCCTTCCAAAGCGTCTCCACGGTGACGCGGCCCTGCTGAGCCCAGCTGTTCGCAGTATCCCGACTCCCCTGGTGGACACAAGAAAAAATGTTAACCACGCACGCGTTTTTATCTTTCCGTTGGTCTTTGAATGCATCATCTGAGACGAACGCTTTCAGGAAAGCAACTAAAACGAAGCTTCAACTTCATTTAACATCTCGCCCCGATTAAACCGTCTAAAGTAACCAGATACTGAAAAATACATTAAATTCTGAGCTCTTCAGAGGAACTAAGAAGCCATGATTGATTCTCCTGAGGCTAACAGTCACGTGACAACAATTCTGTGAAACATTGACCGAACTTCAGGCTAAAACGTTGGATATAAAGATTCCATTGTTTTCCCATTTTTGTAAAAGAAATCAAAAGATGTTCAACTAGTCTTGATAGTTGTGTTTCCAGAGAGGAGCAGGACTTTTATTTTGAAAAACAAGACCACAGAAAGTAAAATGTGAACGCCCCCTGAAAAATAAAATTTCTTTGAAGTATGCACGAGAATATTAAAATACTTTGTCAATTAAATATTAGACCCACAAACGAACTGGCTTCATAAGTCATCAGTCTCATCTCTGCAGCTCTCATGTGTTCATATCTACACCCTGCACGTCCTCTACATCTGTGTGTGTGTGTGTGTGTGTGTGTGTGTGTGTGTGTGTCTCTCTCTCTGGGTGGAAACACAGTGAATAAAAACAAGATGAAGTCAGGGACACGATTCACAGCCAGGACTTCCTGAAGGAACGCACAACCCTCCCAACAGGAAGCCAGTCGCAGATCAAACACGCCGATACGACGCCGATGTGCGAGACCCGCCTGGAAACTTGTAATCTACCCGACGACGACGACGATGATATCAGATTATAAAGCCGATGTTTGTCACGGTTCCTGCTTTCACAGCTGTTTCCTGTCCTGACTATTTCAGGATGACGACGAAGAAGATTAAATAGAGAGCTCATGACAGAGTTCATCTTTTTTTTTTTTCTCCATCATGTTGTAGTTTTTGCTGACTTATTATTTCTTTTTTTTAAACTTTATTATTGTCTGACAACCCTAACTTGTTTTCAATCTGTGTAGAATGTTATTAATATATCCAAATTAAAAAAAGAAAAGAATACAGACTAACACGGACGAATATAACCAAAAGCAAACGGTTAAATTAAATAAAAGCAGTCGCACAAAATGCTAAACTGAAGATAGAAATGAAGGAATTAAAAACGTATTAGAAATATTTCAGGTATCAGGACAGCAGCAATACACACCTTCAGCAACGAGGCGGCCTGCTGAGGGTAAAACATGGAGGCGCTCAGCGCCATCAGTCCAACTGGAAACAAAAGCTGCTTCACCCGGGAGCCTGAAGGAGAAGGACGTCTTTAAAAATAATAAATATATATATATATATATATAAAAATAAAAACTCTTGGTTATACTATTTACCATTCATGTAATTTACTTCCAGTGTAATTATTTGAATTTTGTATTTTTAGTACAACCTTCTTGCAATAAGAAAATCTTTCCCATTGTGTTTTTATGTAAATAGGAGGACGTGAGGAAAAAGAAACAAATAAAAAAGGTACATTTAGAAAACAAAAAGGCCTTTTAAATCTGTGAATAATGGACGTTTGGACAAATACTCAATTATAGCACTTTATTCAAGGGTCGAGCTGACTTTTATTGTCTCCTGTAAGAAGAAATAACCGTGAATTAAAAGGACAAAGCAGGTCACCTTTAGCCAAATAAAGTCCCAGGAAGCCAGAGAAGCCCACCGCCGCCACACTGGGATAGAGGTCAGCAGGGGGGTCACTGAGGAACTGGTACGCATCTGGAAAAAAAAATAAAATAAAGTGTGGGTGGGGGGGTGGGGAATCAGTGTTTACGGCTTATTTAGCAAACTGTCCTCACCTGTGACGGTCGTTACACAGGTGTTGATCGTTGGCTCCATGGTCCTGTACACTCTCTGAGGTCCAAAGATCAAAGTGTGTATATATTTATTTATTTTTGAGTTGTATGTAATAATATCAAAAAGCTTTGCCTTTCCAAAATAAAAATAAAAGTTACTCACACAAAACTATGTCATTAAAATAGTAAAATATTGTGCTACCTGCAGATATTTCAAAATACGAATATAAGACGAATACATTGAGGTTGTTACAACCGTTCGATGATGTAAATAGTTTTTAAACAACAAATGAACCTAAAATAATCATTTTTAAACGTGACCAACCTCAACTTTCTCCACTGCAGCTTGGCCCGTTTCCTGCAACAACAAAAAGACATAAAATTAAAAGTTAATTACAGAGTTGATTACGCGTCTTAACTTTTGCCCCCAAAACAGAAAGAAACACTGTGGTTTTTTTTTCTTCTTCTGTGGTCAGAAGGTCAAACATTCGATTTGGCCTCCACGTCTCATAGGGTCCATTGGACCTGGAGGTGTCTGATGCCTGGTGAGCCGGCCTCCCGCGTTGGCCCTGCTGATGCCCCGCCCCCTCCTCTCTACCTCCTTCTGTTTCATGGATTGGAGTTCCATTCATACATTGTCATATTCATGTAATGTGTTTATGTAACTTTGTAACTCTGTTCATTCTGTACACATGACATCTATTGCATCTGTCCATCCGGGGAGAGGGATCCTCCTCTGTTGCTCTCCTGAAGGTTTCTTCCCTTTTTTCCCTGTGAAAGGTTATTTTTGGGGAGTTTTTCCTGATTCGATGTGAGGTCAAAGGTCAGGGATGTCGTATGTGTACAGATTGTAAAGCCCTCTGGGGGCAAATTTGTAATTTGTGATATTGGGCTATACAAAATAAACTGAATTGAATTGAATTGAATTTTTATGTGTTATGTTTCCTCGGGTGGAGTTCAGTAGTAAAAATATCTTTCCTGTCGGTGTGAATCTGATGAAAACCAGTGAAATCCTTGAGGACCAGAGAAGAACAGGAAGTCATAGCAGCTGAGCAGGAACAGTGACATCGCCCGTCAGGAGGAGTTTGTTTTTCTTTACTACAAAATCTATGTTGATCGTTTGACGGCGTGAACCCAAATTAAAGTTACTAAGAGGAACTTTCATGTAGTTTTGGTTCTGGCACCCCCTGTGGACTAAAGTGGTAGTACCTCTGAGCACCAGGGTCCCTTTAGAAATCCTCTCATTTTATTGCAGCAGGGTCTGACAGGCTGCCCGTCTCAATCCTGGTTCTGGTTCTCAAGTGCCCCCCCCCCCTCTCCCTCTCTTTCCTCCAGCGGGTCCAAGCAACACATCTGGACTAAACTGAGACTGGTCCAGAACCAGTTCAAAGCTCCTCACAGTGACTTTTAAGAGTTGCAAAACCGCGCTTGTACACGCAGCCACGAGGCGCCGACCCTTTGGAGACCGGAGGCGTTGGACGTGAACACACCTGGCACCGGGTCGTGTACGGTTCCGCCAGATTCCTCAGCGACGCGACGCTCTGCTCCAGCGGCCCGGCCTCCGGCTCCACGTGCCGAGGCTCCACCTCAGGCCTGGTGTACAGCGAGGGCAACTGGAACAAAGAAACCACTCGCTGTCAACAGAATGATCCCAACTGGGTCCTTTCAGACCTCCCAGTTCACGTTGTGGATTTTCTCAAAGGAATTAAAAGTCCTCAAAATGTTTGTACGTGTGTTTTCTTGAAAGAAACCTTAAGGATCCATTGCAACATGTAAATAAATAGTTATTATAAATTAATAATCCCATGAATTAAATAGAGGTGTCGATTGATTTATTGATCACAGTTTGTAGTCTGGTATTGATTTAACCTTTTACACACTGCGAGATGCATCAACAACAAACAAAGATGAACTCAGAGCGAGAGTGATGCCGACGCCGCCCGTGTTTGTTTTTTTTGTTTTTTAAAAATTGGATCAATTGCAGGGTTTTCAAACAAGAACACTAATTTAGTCAAGTTTTCCAAACAGTATATATGAACCGATAGGATTTACTTTAGCTAAATAGAATTAACAGAATATTGTACATACCACAATATTAATAAAACACACTATTGTGCCTTCTCCTTTAGTGAATACACGTTATTTTATACCACATATTCATCCCTTTTTCATGTTTATTCAAAACACTGCAAACATATGAACTTTTAGAATATGATTAATTTCTGTAGGTTGAACAATACATATATATATATAAAAAAGGAGTTAAAAAACAAAATACACAGTAACAGTAATATTAATACAGAAACATCAGATATGACAGTAAAACTTACTGTATAACATTTTACTCTAAGTACTTTCAGTACATTTAGCTGATTAAATACTTAAATTAAGGTTTTGAATGCAGAACTTTAGTACTTTAGCTGAAGTAAAGGAGGACTAGTTTGACATGACCCCCCATCTGTCAGTTATTGATTAACCCACCTCATCGATGCTCAGAGCCGGCTGGGAGATCTTCTTCTTCGCCTCGCTGGCGGCCAGCACGACACACAGCGACACCTGGCGGCAGGCCGGCAGAACACACAGCTGGCAATAAACAAAAGCGGTAGCTAAATGCGGCTGTAATTATTCAGTTAAAAACACTTTAGTTAATCGTTTAGACGCTATCGTGTTTAAATAACACGTGTATTTTTAACGCTGGGTTCAATAAAGAGCAAGAAGGAGCATTCTCTTTATTAACTGACCCCGTTAGCTCCAGCAGCTATCAACGAGGCCAAACACTCATTTAGCAACGTTTCACTCTTTCTGAAAGTGGTTTAATGTCAGCGTGAAGCACCGTAAACACACGCGTCACTGCATGGAGGCTAATTATTAGGAAACAAATCATACTTAAAGTGGTTGAAAAGACGTCAAAGCGTTAAAAAAAAAATAGTTACCAGTTTCGTATATGACATTCTCGTCCAGAAGGAGACTTTCGCTTTTCTACGGAAAGCCGGAGGAGTGGCAAACTCAAGAGCGCATGCGCATTTCTTCATCAAAAACATTAACACTATAATTACTCATATATACATGTATTAATACATACTAAACATATTCCTCCCATATTACAAATATTATTGAAGCCTGTTTGTTGATTTCAATATTTTATTATAATTTATGTTTTGCTTATTCAAGCAACAACAACAACATCCTGTACTAAAAAAGTAAAAGTTTGCATAGAAATACATGTACGAGAACCATAAGTAGAAGTACTCATTATGCAAAGATAACATTAAATATTATACTATTGGGTTATAATTATTGATGCATTCTTACGTTTTACATTTTACATATTGCTGGGTAGCTAAACCTAATTATAATTTATATTATGAGCAAAGTTACAGCAACTAGATAAATGCAGTCGACTGCAAAAGTACAATATTTACCTCCAAATTGTAGTGTAAAGTATATAGTAGCAGAAAATGGAAATACTCAAAATCAAAGTGCCTATATTTATGTAGTTTGTCATAAAAATATATATTTTTAATCTCTTATACGTTTTTATTTTATTTTGACATTAAAACACAAATAATTAATAAAAAAAAGAATCAACACTAAATTATCATTAGAAGCAGCTCTAGTCGTCACAATATTTACAGCTACACGCTTTGATACAAGCTTTATATGTGCAGGGACAATAATAAAAAGGGTTTAATATTCTAACAACTAATTCATTATACAGAATAGTCACAAACAAGAAGAGTCAGAAACACACACACACACACACACACACACACACAGATATAAAATCACTCGGCAGGCATCTGAAAGTTGACCAATATGAACATTTATTTCTGGAAAGAAGTTACAAATCGTTTCCAAAGAGTTTCTACTCAGATTATAAAGTATGTTAATCTGATTTTACTTTCTTTTTCGGATACAGTCGTTGCAGCAAGGTATGTTTTTTGTGTTTTTTTTAAATCCTCTATTCTGTTTTCCTACCGACAGACTGGAGACTGGTGGACTAAAGGACGCTGCGCTATGACTGAATGTGCCATAAATCAGGACAGTAGTACTTTATTGGTTACACGTTTCTTCTTTTAACAGCGACATGAGAGGAAGAGGAGCAGATGAGATGAGGAAGATGAGATGTTCATGAAATCAGCGACACCACAGAGAGGGAAAGAATAAGACTTTTGGGTACGACATCTTTTGAACTTGAAAAACTGTAAAAATAAATAAATTTAAAAAATTGAAAGCAGGAAAAAATAATTTTTGAAGAAAGAAACTCGACTTTATTTACTTTGTGTTCCTCAAACCGAGCGAAACGTTTGTTCAGCAACAGTCACAGAGCTGCAACGATGAGTCGACTCATCAATGAAGTTAATTTATATATTTTAATAAATAACAATCATGTAATCATTGTTTTAGCCATCAAAAACAAACAAAATCTGAGGATTTAAATATTTTCGTTCTTTTGTCGTCATTTACAACAGTTGAGTTTTCGACTGTTTTTAAAAGACGTCACTTGTGGCTTCACCGACTAAACAATAATATAATACTTATTATTTGCAGCTCTGATGCCGTTTAACACCTCCCCCTTTGAAGTTCAACGTGTTCCCAATACAAGACGTCCAGGCTTTGAAGCCCCGCCCCCCCCCTAAAACCACAGCGTCACATGTAAACACCGTAAAGGTCAAGAGGTCGTTTGTGGACGTCACTGAAGCAAAAGACACGAATAAGAAACGAAGAAAACCTGGAAAAGAAACCTCGAGTGTGACGAACATTACATTTTAAATGTGCACCCTTCACAATCTGCTGGGAACCAACATCATTAACCCTTCTGACACCGGGAGGAAGAGCGTCCTCCGAGCATCCAACACGAGCCACGTGCAGAAGACAACGTAAACAAAAACAACAACGATTCACCGTGAAACTGTTGTAATAAATAACCCTAAATAATGATTTTTTTTTTACTGCATAGCTCGGTGGAAGCGACACTTCAGAGAAAAATAACTTAAATAACTTAAAAGCACGCGGCCGACGGACACAACTGCAGCAGTGTGCGCTCTAGCCCTTTTTCACAGTTGGCTTCATGAAATAGAAATAAATAAAAATAAATAAACATCTGGAGAGGACGAGCTCAGAGACGACTGGTTTGGTGGACACACTTTTTTTGCTCTGCTGGTTGATTACGAGCTTAAAGTCAAACACACACACTGAAACTTGGTTTTAAAAAACACGATGAATTTACAGCTCAATAAAAATAAAATAAAAGGGGGCTTCGCGCAGGAAACGGATTTAAGTAAAAGAGTTTTTACTTTTCTCTCGTTTCAATAATGAAATGTAAAAAAAAAAAGGAAACTTGTCGTACGAGTCCAGAAAAAAATACCTCGCAACCTGAACGAGCAAAAAAATAAAATAAGAAAAATAAATAAATGATAAATAATGCAAAAGGTATATTCTGTTCTCTGTATCATCATCATCACTGCCTATTAAAAATGTTAAATATATATATAATATATATATATATATATTATATATATATTATATATATATATATTTCAGTAGTTTTTGGAAAAGTCTCTCCTCCAGCACCCAATGAAAAACCTCCGCTTTGCTTCAGGAAGACGTTATTTATTTATTTTCTAACAGTTTCAGGTCCTTTAAAAAAAAAAAAAGAGGGAAAATTATCAGATTTTCTACCGTCGTCGAGTTACGTACGAGAGAAAACGTGAATTTAGGAACGTGCACGGCTGCATTTTGTCAGTTCAGGTGCGAGAATATTTCAGCGAGTTTACGTTAGTTTATTTATCAGCTCGTATTTCTCGTGTGCAATGCATTCTGGTACATGTAGGCACAGCCTAGAGCTCCACAGAGTGAACTGTGAACTTTAAAAAAATCTTTGGTAACTTTTTTTTTTGTTGTTCCTGTGAATTCAACTCTGTCCACAAAACGGAGGAAGCTTCTTGTTGTTGTTCTTGTTACAACGAGAGTTCACGAATCAGACTCGGAGGAGAAGTTCCTGCACGAGGCCCAACGTTTTCCTAAATATTGTAACGAGCTGCATATTAAAAAAAATAAATAAATGGAGGACGCATTCAGAGTTCATCGAGCCGGAAGGTGCTGAACGTGTGTAACACTGCAGCTGCTTTGAAGTGCTGGTCAAATGTGCCTTTACAGCCACCGTAGGAACCGATAATAACAATAACAACAATCATAATAAAGTGCAGGGAATGTAGATGAGCGTATAGGTAAAGCACTAACAGTGACCAGACGGATTCAGAGCTGAGAGAAAAGATATTTTCCTTCCTGTGCACGGTATCGCCAAAATAAAAGCACCCGTCACCACCATGACGTCATCGCTGAATGAATGAATGAATGAATGAATGCCCTCATGTACCGTGTGGTATGTTTGTTCTTTTTTTCCTCTCAGTCTTGCATTCAGCTCTCACTCACTCACACACTCACACACTCAAGACTCTGTAATGTTATATGAACATGAGCACAGTATGGTGGATATCTGGGAGTAAAGAGCAGAGTTAGGACTAAAAGCTGGAACGCACTGGAAGCAGATTTGTGACTTTTGAAGCAGCTTCCAACAACAACGTGGTCAAAGCGTCCGGAGGAGCTGCACTACAGGATATAGTGTGAACAACGTGTTCGTATACTCAATCGCATACTTGCTGTAATATATATCTTAGAGGGCGTTTCTTGTTTGTTTTTTACTCGAGTGACGATACACAGGATGTTTGTTTGCCTTTAAATTAAATAGAGAAACCTGCCAGTCGTTCGACCGGCGCAATAAGACATATTTTTAAAAAGCGTGAATCCGTCGCTTCCAGTGCGTTTCTGCGATAAGCTTGACTGGACAGCCTAAATACAGTAGGTGAGTAGTAGAATAGGAAAACTGACCACAGTCCAAACATAAACCAGCAGAATTTAACCTTTTTTCTTCTTCTTTTTTTTTCTTCTTTTCTTCCTTAAAGGTTTTCTGAGAAAAGCTAATTCTGAAAATGTTCAACGTCTTCACCGCGTTGCGCTTTGACAGGCCGTGTGACACGAGGCCACGTTCTCCCCTCACCTGAAGGCAAGTGCTGGTCTCCACTTTTTTTTTAAAAAGCCCGCACATCAGAAGAGTCCCCACCCTCCTCGCCCTCCCCCACCGGATCTCCCAACGGAGGGAAGAGACTCCAGTCCTTGAACGGCACATTCCCATTTCTATTAAAAAAAGGAGGCTCTCTGGCCTCAGCTGCAGCGTCTGACGTGCTCGAGCACGTACTCTGGGAAGTGCAGGCTGCACACCTGCAGACCGTCCAGTTTGCAAGGCATCCTGGGATACTCATCCTCCTTCCACTTGTTGTCGTCGGGGTCGAAGGTGAGGATGGAGTCACTGTAGTGGCCGTTGTAACACAGGCCGCCCAGCACCATGATCTGCCTGTCCAGCACCGCCACCCCGTGGCCGCTGCGCCCGATGGGCATGGAGGCGAGGATGGTCCACTCGTCCGTGTCCGGGTCGTACACCTCGGTGGACGGGCAGCCCTGGGACTCGAAGGACGCCCGCAGGATCACGCACACGCCTCCGAACACGTACAGCTTCCCGTTGTGGGAGATCATCTTGTGGAAGCAGCGGGCGTAGTTCATTTTGGATTTGTTCTCCCAGCAGCTGGCGTGCGTGCCGGGCAGCGGCGGGCCGCGGCCGGCGCGTGTCCTGTGTGCGTCTGACCCGCCTGAGCTGCCGCCACCACCTCCTCCCGCACCTCCTCCTCCTCCCGCACCTCCTCCCGCCTCCCGCCCTGGATCAAACACGCACACCTGTTTGGAGGTGGAGGAGGAGGTGATGCCGCCGGTGATGTACAGTTTGCCGCTGAGGACCGTCCCCTCGTGACCGTACTTGTTGACGGGGTACGGGTCCACGAACTCCCAGCGGTCCTCCGTGATGTCATAGCGCTCCGTGGAGTAGAAGGTCTCGTCTCGCGTGCGGCCCGCCACGGCGTAGATGAACTTGCCGATGACGCCGACGGCGAACTCCGACCTGCAGACGGACAAAACAACATCAATGTGCGTCGATAGATTAAGAGTCCGATATAATTAGTGGTGATCAGAAAAGTCACGTTTAAAAAAAAAATTAAAAAATCACAGATTGAAATAAGCAAAAACAGAACCCAGAGCTTCTGGGCTCCTCCCACCTGGGCACGGACATGTCGGCCATGCGCAGCCAGGAGTTCTGTCGAGGGTCGTAGCGGTAGACTTTGGAGGAGGCGTGAAACTCCCCGTCGGGCCCCAGCTCCTCGCCGCCCAACAGGAAGGCAAAGTTGTTGACGATTGCGAGGCAGTCCGGTCGCAGCGGCACCTGCGGCCCCTCCAGCTCCCACCACACCTGAGGGATCAAAGGTCAGCTTACAGAACCGGTCAGAAGTCGTGCCGCGTAAAAACAAACCGAGCGGACACCTTTGGGCGCTGCAGCAGGAGGATCTTGCTGTTGACCATGCTGTGACCGATCATCCCCCGGAAGACGGCGGTCTGCGGGCGGACGGAGCGGATGCGGTTGGAGCGCGTGTCCACCAGAGGCTGCTGGTTCACATCGTGGAAGTAGCTGAGCGCCTGGTCCACCTCCTGCCGCAGCTGTCTGGAGTAGCGGTAAAACTCCGACGTCTTCACCTGCGGCGAGGAGGACGTAAAAAAAAATTAAAACAACAACAATGATTTCCGGAGTCAAATATGTGAGAGAAAAATAAAAAGCAGCACCCACCTTCTCAAAGATGTTGGCGGGGGTCATGAGGCAGAAGCGGATGGACTGCACGATGGTGTCCGTGTGCCTCCAGCGCCGCCGGTCGTGTCGCAGCCACGACTGGACGGCTTCGTACAGCTCGATTTCTGGGAAGCGGCTCAGAGCGTCGCTGTTCAGGTACGCCTGAAGAGAGAGAGAGAGAGAGAGAGAGAGAGAGAGAGAGAGAGAGAGAGAGAGAGAGAGAGGGGGGGGGGGGAGACACACAGAGAGAGAGACAGACACACACACACACACAGAGAGAGAGAGAGAGAGAGAGACAGACACACACACACAGAGAGAGAGAGACAGACACACAGAGAGAGAGAGAGAGAGAGACAGACACACAGAGAGAGAGAGATAGAGAGATAGAGACGTTTAAATACAACTTTAGCGTGCTTCTTATTAGAATAAGATAAATTATAAATTACAGCTATTAATAGATGACGGAATTTTTGCGACCCTGAAAGCAGGCAACGAGAAAGTCGAACAATCCAACTCCACAAACTCCCAAACTTCTTTGCATTAAAACAACAACCGGACCTGCAGTCTCTCCAGGCTGAGGTAGGACAGGAAGTCGGGTCGGCTCATGAGGGGGACGAAGTTGTCGAGGAGGAAGTTGTCGAGCTGCTCCTGGACGCCCTCCACGCCCACGCTGAAGTCCTCCAGGAGGCGCATGACCTCAGCGCAGTTCTCCAGGCAGATCTTGGCCAGCAGGAAGGAGCAGCAGAACTCCACCGCCTCCGTCAGCTGGACGTACATGGCCGCCTGCCGGGACAGGAAGTGAAGAGGAGGAGGACGAGAAAAACGGAGGAGGTTATGTTTAAAACGCTGCTTCTGGACCGACGACAACGATGCTGTGAGGAACTGGCGCACCTGGAGGATCTCCTGGACGGTGGGCATGCTGAGCTCCAGCGAGCCGTAGTACATGAAGCGGAGGATGTGGCCGAACCCAGCGGCCGTCAGCCCCTTCATGTGGATCTTGTCCTGGTCCCGCTCCCTCATGTCTGCTGTGAACATGACCCGGAAGTAGTCGCTCTGGGTGGCCAGGAGCGCCTTGTGGGCCTGCAGGAGGATGGACACGGGTTTGTGCAAAAGACTTTTCTACTTCTGCATCTTTGCTTGTTTCCACATGTCACACCGAGTCCTGGTCCCGGGCCACATGCTCAGAATCCTCAAAGCGCTTACGTCTCACATTTCTGTGTGGTAGAAAAGCACATCCTGAAAAACAAATACCTGGAAGTGGTGCTCCTCGATCAGCAGGGTGACGTCCAGCAGCAGACGCTCCTCGTACAGCGCCCGGAAGCCCGACGACACACTCCCGTCGTGCACCTGGGACAGGTACACCTCCACATCTGCCCCCGACATAACACACCTGGAGGCATGACGGAGGGCAAAGTGCAGGAGCAGGAGGGAGGGGGTGGAGTTAGAACAAATATATAAAAAGCTGTACTCAACTCAGATGAACTCAACACCTATATATATATAAATGCTTTCAGCAGAAACAACGCTGCGAGTTTCCCCGAAGGTAAAGAATATATGTGTGTGTGTATAAAGTACATCTGGGTCCAAAGGGGCATTCAAGAGGACGTTTGGCTGCATTAAAAGATCAGCAGTGTACGTGTGTGTGTGTGTGTGTGTGTGTGTGTGTGTGTGTGTGTCACGCTGGGGAAATAACTGGCTCCACTGCAACACAGTGAGGTCGGTAAAAATAAAAGAAAGGAAAGAAATCCTGCAGCAGCATCATCATCATCATCTAATTTCTCCAGCGTGAGATAAAAAGTGAACACACAAAGCGTATATTTAATTTTTACTTAGTTTCTGCAGACAAAAAAAAAGGAGAAAACACATCATCTGCCTCCACAAACCCACAGTCAGTCATTCATAAATGAAAAAAACAAACAAAAAAACACACACACACACACACACAGCACACTCACCTCTGATTGGCCACGGGCATGTCAGAGGGGGTTGTCCGAGCCAATCAGAGGACAGTGCCCCTTGTGTCCGGGAGATGCTAACAATGTCCCTTTTCTGAGCGTCAATCACCTGGACGACAAAGTCAACACAACCGACGCATTAAAGCACGAACGTCTGCAAACTGGAATAAACAAGAGCCGAACAAAAACTTCTTCTGTGCACGTCAAATATCTTTGCACACGTGACTGTGGAACGTCTCCTGCAGACAGGTGTTAAATGCAGGAAAATTCTTTATGGCTATTATTTAAAACTCTTAATGAAGTTAAGGTTAAAAGATTATTACACTTTATTACCTTTTCATCAGTAATAATAACATAACATGACAGGTGTGTAAATATGATCAGTCAGACGGGTTGGAAACAAACCTCCAACTTAAAAACCTTATTTAGAAAAAGTGGTAAACGACGGCCAAATAGCCAACAACCAATTAAACTAACTATTTCCAAAATGGCCGTCTGAGCAGTTAATGAAAAGGAATATAAAAAAAGACTTTCCTGTAGAAATGTGGGTCAAACTTCACAAGATCAACTGTATATTTAAATACTTTACAGCAACAAAACAAGACAGTAATGTAATTGTAATAACACTGACTTTTTATCAATATAGTATTGTTTAAACATGTTTTAAGCTGCTGACTCTGGTCCCAAAAGGTGCACAAAAAGGTGACGCTCAGCTTCATAACATCAGAGCATCGGAGGGAAGACGGAGAGGAACGATGGGGAAGATGGAGGCCGGGTTAAGAGTGACGGGGAGAGGTGGAGTCGTACCTTTTGGAGCCCGGGAGAACAATCACAGGCTTTGGCGGCTGAGCGCTAAGCGGCCGCTCGCATTTCCTGTGTTTATGTTTCCCTGGTTCTAACAGAGGAGACAAGAAGAAGAGCAATGAGGACGATAGGATGATAACTTCATCCTCAGCTTCCCAACTTCTACTTTCAACTGTCCCAGATAGTTATACCACATCTACACGGATAGTTATACCATATATACGCAGATAGTTATACCATATATACACATTTACTGTGTATATATATTGATCGAGTTACTCTTTCTTGTTTATTTCTAGCTGTTGGATTAATAAATGCATCACTGCTAACCTGTAATAGTAATGAATCATAATGAGGATTGACATGGCACACTTTGAACATATGTCACAAGCAAATAAAAAAGTAATCCTTCAATTGTAATCCATTTGTCTTAATAAGAGCGCTATAAATTAATGATCGATCACCCTCCTGACATTTATTTATGATCGTTGACATGTGCAGGTGATGACTTAGCGTTGTGGGCGCTGACGTAATGCGTCATCTCTTCTATAAAAACAAGCTGTTTTTTTTTTAAACACGTGATATATGTTTGTGTAATTTCTCAAATCACAGTTACTGTCCCCTTTTTAATGTATTTATTTCTATCTGTATTTGTTATTCTCTGCGGTTGCACCCCTGGCATGTTAGTTTAAGTGTATTCTGCAGTTTCTTATTCACAATTTATGGGTAATTGTTGAATAAAGAACAAAGAAAATGCATTAATAATGAAAAATCTCACTTTTACTTCTCGTGCAGAGTTATTGAGTTTCAAAGCCTTGACACATACCAGCAACACACAGTAGCCAATAGCAACTAGGATCACACTTCTGCAGGTTGCAATGTGTCTGTTACGCGCTGGTAAAACTTTACATCCGAAGCAACAGACATAATTACTCTCTGGCAGCTTTTACAACTGTTTCTTTGCCCGGGGAAGTTACAAACTAGTGAGCTTAAACTATTTAACAGCACACAAGAGACCGTCAGGACAGTGAATATCAACAAATATCAAAGCAGATAAATCCAACGATAAGACACGCCTTGCTTTTATTGTCCTTGTTCCTCAGTAGATTATTTTAAGCATTCGTCAATCTGCCAAGTATATTTATAATAGTCTGTCAGATGTCAAAACGTAATAAAACAATGCACGTCCCCCATTTCTATCATATTATTCATGCAGTTTAATATCAGGTCACGACAAAAGAAAACCAGCAAATGTTTGACATTTTTGTTTATAAAAACGACAGAAACAATTAACTTTGCCTACCTTGACTAATCGAATAACTGATTTACTGTCTTTGTTTTTAAATCAACAGCCCTATAATCCAAAAGCTTCGCTCACAAGGCAACTATAAAACAAGTATGTGTTAAATAGTTGCACCAGACTACATTTGATTAGATCTCGATTAAGAAAAAAAACATCATCAAATCAATAAATTACAATAGTTTTATTGCACAGTGGTTTTCAGACATAACAGTGGAAAGTTATGTTAGCAAGAGGTGTTCAGGGTCACAGCAGAGCTCAAACTTCCTGCTGTTCTCAGTGATAACAGGCACTTAAAAAGGCTCCTTAAACCAGGGGAAATCTCGGCGCAGTTCTGCACCAGGAAGAGGTGTCTGACCGACTGCCTGACCCGACCCGTGCTCACCTCCCGGGGAAAAGGGGGGCGAGACAACAACAGGTTGACGGGCAGCGGAGGTTCACTCACACTGAACCGTCACTGACAGCAGCCCGGTTGTAAACGGGGGGTTGTTGGGTCACGACAACGAGAGAAGCGGAGAGTAACGCGGTCAGAGAGGCAGGGCGAAGCTAAATGGCTAACGCTAGCTCACCCGGTTACCATGACTAACTTTACATCACGCTGACGTAAAGCAGCCCAACGTTACATTTGAGAAGCCAGTCGCTTTTTTAAAAAGTGTGTTTTAATTGTAAGTTAAAACATGTATATATGCGACAGATTATATTACATGCTACGGCACCAGAGCACCCCCCCACAAAAAAAACAAAGGCTCACACACAACGGGTATGTTATAATTTGCTTTACGGCGAAGCTGGTGACGTTAACTGTCACGATTCTCAGCGGCGGTGACAGGAAGGTGGGGGGGATCCGACCCTGCTAAACCCGGGGGGAACCACTTTATTATTTTTGTTGTAGCTTCATCTACTAAAATCTCGCCGTCTCACCTCGGCGGTGCGAATCCCCACAACCCCTCTTCGACCAGGCAGCACTGGCTCCTTCGGACATGAAGTTGCGGGTTCTATTCCGGAACCGAGAAAGGCGGACGGCAGCGGTGCACTGCCATGTTGTCGTCCGTGCGCCAGACGAAGAGAGACCCCCCCGACTCCGGCTCTAAATTAAACGGGATAACAAACCACAGCGCTTTGCGGACGCCATTTTCTGCACCGGCGTCATTTCCCTTTTGGGCGGAACTCAAGGGCGTTGTGCGGTGCAGCAAGGATCGTGTATTAGGAGGAAGATGTATCACTCGCGACCGTTTTTGTAGTTGTAGTTGTAGTTTTGTCCTGCAAAAGTCCTGCATCGGAATCAGAATCGTTTATTTGCCAAGTACGTTTCACATACAAGGAATGTGACGAGGTGAATGGTGCATAACAATTCACATAATAAAACAATACAAATATTAAAATAATAAACATAGTGCACTAATCGAGAGATGATTTAATGAAAAATATCGTAAACAACAAACATAACAGTATTTTAAAAGTAAAATATGTAAAAATTCCTTTAACGGATATATAATCATACGACTTAAAACCAATAGTATGGGGGAATGTGACTAAGTGTATTTAAGTATAGTACACAGATTTGATGCACTAGTGTTTGAGTATTTGGTTTTCATGCCACTTTATCCACTACAATGTTACTATTGTACGATTATTTGGCAGCTTTACTTAATACATTTTTTCCATTTTAGAATTAAAAAATGTATGGAGTGCTTATATGATGTATTGTAGTAAATTAAACTACCAATCCAGCATTGAAAATTACCGACCAATGGCTCTGGCCAGTATACTTTCTAAAAGTATTAGAATGAATCCTCTTAGATAGGCATGGTGGGGGAAAGTCTTATTAACCATCTGATCTACGCTGACGACTTAGTGGTCCTGTCTCCTTATAAAGCTGGTTTACAGAGTCTGCTCAAGGTATGGGGTGCACTATGATATCAAATTCAACTCTAAAAAGAGTGTTATCATGATAGCTAAAACCAAGGAGGATCAGAAGCTACATTTTCCTTCATTTTTGGGGGGGGGGGGAAATTTGATGATGACGATGTGCAGTGGCAGGATTGCAAACTTTATACACAAGCCAATATGCTGGCACTTAAATTTCACATGTGTATAGAAGATGTTAAAACTGCTCTCTTCAGAGCCTACTGTACTCCTCTCTATACAGCCCACCTGTGGTGTATTGTTTATATGGGGGTCAACAATATATAGTTTTTTAAATAAAGAAATTATGGTGTTTCAGTTGTGTTCAAAAGGTGCAGATTCACTTATTCATTTAATAATATAATCTAATTAAATTATTTCAAACCTACCGACACAACTGCAAACTTGGAACTACAGGATAAAAAAAAAAACAGAACTACAAAACGACACAACCGAACTACAGAAAGCTGTTTGATTGCGTCACTAAACAACGACGGACCTGACACATGTATAAATATATATTTCTTTTACTTTTTGTTGGAAAGGAAAATGTACTTGAAACTTGAACTCGGAGGTTCTATACGATTTTAGGGCTGCGTTAACAACATCAGCTTCATTACGTAGAATTTATTTTACTGTAAAATTGCATCAGACGTTCTGAAAGGACCCCGTTGTGTGAGTCACGCGAGGAGCAAAACCCGTTTTTTTCTTTTACATCTGCCAGCGAAAATAAATATACAACCGCCATATTGTGCTAAATATATTTAGTTTTCAACCCACACATCATCATTTATACACAATTTAACGTGAATAACTGATTGTTGGAAAAGAGAAATAGCATTGATCAGGCATTCTCCGTGGCCACCTTATTCATCCCCCTTTTCATTCAAGATGGCGGGTGACGAGTCTGGTACAACGCTTGGTCAGCCTCATCTGGCCCGACAAGACCTCCGTTCTCTTGTAAGTGTCAGTTTAACGATTTTTCGACAAAAGAAAAGCGTTGTGTGTTTTTATCTCTGGCCGTTGGTTTGACCTAAATAACGTCACCGACGGCCAACGTCCGTGACGGTTAACGGTAGCCGGCGCTGCGCCGCGGCCACCCGGCACATGACTGCAGGCCCCGACGGGGCGGGGAAGAGCGCACGCCATTAAGTTCTTATTTTTTTTTTAAATTTAACGTTAACTGTACGCGGATTTTGTCGTCACAATTAAATGGCGTTAACTGTTCCAAACGAAACCAACCGTTTGAACGTGTGTGATGTGTATTTACGTGCGACGTGATCGTCGCCATCTTTGTTCCATATCAGTTGGCATGAAGTAAAATCTAAATAAATGTGAATGTTTCACATGAACATTTGATGAATATCAGTTCTGTAAATTATATAAATATATCTCTCATAGGTTATTTACAGTTTCTGGTCAATTATAGTGCTTATTGGGTATCAATTCCAAGCATGCTTCCTGTAATTATTTATTTATATGTTCATGAAATGTAAAGTAGAGCGATGGAGAAAGCTGTACAACATGTTTAAATAAGCCTTTATTGATCTCCAGAGGGGAACGTCAGGTGTTGCAGCAGCACAAAGACATAAAGTACAGATGAGAAGATAATTAATACATAATATGGTGCAGACAACTAGAGTACCAATAGATGTTAAAATTGAAGCTATATTAGAGCAATTAAAGGACAATGTTGGGAGGTAAAGTGTCAGTGAGTTGGTCAAGTGTTATGTAAACAAAGTATGTGGTGAGATAATATATTATGGTATTTAAGTTCAGTATTGGGTGCAAAACACAAACAACAACAGTGCTGGTTTTTACGTGGTTGCGCTTGCAGAGTCGGTCTCTAGGCCGCCTGTCTTTGTGTCTATTCATCTGCAGGATTAAAGGGATGGTCAGTGTGTTTTCAGCGTGTGTTGAGCCCTAATGCGAGTTCTCTTTCGGCAGAACGTGTCCACCTTGACGCCTCTCTCCCGAGAGATCATCAGCAGACAGGCCACCATCAATATCGGTACGTAAGACGTCGGGCAATTATTGATCGGGCGAAGGAAATGAGTGTGAGTTTTAACGCTCGTCTCCCTCCCCAGGCACCATCGGTCATGTGGCCCACGGGAAGTCCACGGTGGTGAAGGCCATCTCCGGCGTTCACACCGTCAGGTTCAAGAATGAGCTGGAGAGGAACATCACCATCAAGCTTGGATATGCTAACGCTAAGGTAAGAGGCCTAGTTTGACTTTTTTAAACTCCTGAATAAGGACAGGATTTTTGTTGCTTAGTCCCAATTGGGCTTAAACGTTTGACCTCTTTAAAGTTCCGTTCTCCGTTTCATATTAGTCTCATATTTTGTTAAACATTGAGAGGAAATGCATTAAAAGGGACTCGACGCGTCCGTGTTTTAGGTCTATAAGCTGGACGACCCCAGCTGTCCCAGGCCAGAGTGCTACCGGTCGTGTGGCAGCAGCACTCCCGACGAGTTTCTCTCCGACATCCCCGGCACTAAGGGCAACTTCAAACTGGTCAGGTGAGACGAGAAAGAGAGAAAGAGGTCGCATCCCAAAAGACGTTGGCATCGGTTTCCCTGTAAAAATAAATCTTGTTTTCATCAGTTGGACTTTTTCTTTCTTTCTTGCAGACACGTGTCGTTTGTGGACTGTCCTGGTCACGACATTTTGATGGCGACCATGTTGAACGGAGCCGCCGTCATGGATGCAGCCCTCCTGCTCATCGGTAAGTCTGTGTTACTTACTCTCTCTTCCCCCCTCGCCCCCAGTTTTACTTTTTAGAAGTCATCTGATTGTTGGTTCTCGTCTCTGTCGGCCAGCGGGTAACGAGTCGTGTCCTCAGCCCCAGACGTCGGAGCACCTGGCGGCCATCGAGATCATGAAGCTGAAGCACATCCTCATCCTGCAGAACAAGATCGACCTGGTGAAGGAGAGCCAGGCCAAAGAGCAGTACGAGCAGATCCTCGCCTTCGTGCAGGGTGAGTCGCCACGAACCATCAACAAATACTCAGAATTTAAATTGACCTCCTTTTTGAAATTGGAACACGACAAACTAATTTAGTTTGATGCTGGGAAATAAAAATAATGATAAAACTTCTGTCGCACAACTAGCACACAATTACATCAAGCTGAATATGGAATAATTTACATCAACATGTAAGCAAGCCGCTCGGCTCGAGGTCAGACCCGAATCCTTAACCACCTTTTTTTTTAAAAGATGGGTGAGGTGTACTTGCTGTCATCCAACATGTGTACTTTATAAAGACGAGAATAAAAAGCTTTAAGTAACCGGGTCCATCGGGGGACAAAACACAACGCTACTTACGTTACCTTCAAGGAACCCATTTATTATGGAGGTTTATTTAACTCTCACTTCTCGTCTTCTACCAGAATAAGACAGTGACTGTTGACTAGTGAGATTTCACGGCGTCTGCACCGTCGAGTTCAGCTGACCTTCGGGTCACTTTCGTCTTCCTCTAAACTCGCTTGTGTGTCCTGATGCGTGATGTTTGTCCTGCAGGCACGGTGGCCGAGGGCGCCCCCATCATTCCTATCTCTGCACAGCTGAAGTACAACATCGAGGTGGTCTGCGAGTACATCGTCAAAAAGATCCCGGTGCCCATCAGAGACTTCATCTCCGAGCCCAGACTCATCGGTGAGAGCTGAAACGCTCGGGTCGTGTTTTCTTACTGACCCGCTCGTTCGTTTCCTGTTGTTTTTAACACAACGTTGTTTCAGTCATCAGATCGTTTGATGTCAACAAGCCGGGCTGCGAAGTCGATGACCTGAAAGGAGGCGTGGCGGGAGGAAGTATCCTGAAGGGCGTCCTCAAGGTGACGTTGGTTCTCGATACTCGGAGCACATTTGAAACGGCTCTGCGTTGTTAGACATTGCACGTGGCTTCTGTGTCGCAGTGGAAGACGGATAAACAAGTGTTTATTGTATATAATATGAGGCACGAGACTCAAAATGTATTTAATCTGCCCAACTAGCGTATCAGTGTTTATGTAAACTGACTTGCGTTGCAGACATTTGGAGAAAAACATCTTAACCGCTACACAGGATTAGATCCGATGCAATAACCTCCTCCTTCCCCCCCCCCCCCCCCCCCCCCGTGTGATCCTCCAGGTGGGTCAGGAGATCGAGGTGCGACCAGGTATCGTGTCCAAAGACCACGAAGGGAAGCTGATGTGCAAACCCATCTTCTCCAAGATCGTCTCTCTGTTTGCCGAGCACAACGACCTGCAGTACGCTGCACCCGGAGGCCTCATAGGTACGTCCACGCAGAGAGGGATTTTTTTATGTGACCTGGGGGTGGGGGGAGAGAGACAGACTGAGAAAGAAGATGGAGAGAGGGAAAGATAAGGAAGACGGAGACTGACTCTAGTAACTCTTGTGTGCAGGTGTGGGCACTAAGATCGACCCGACGCTGTGCCGGGCGGATCGTATGGTCGGTCAGGTGCTCGGCGCCGTCGGAGCGCTGCCCGAGATCTTCACCGAGCTGGAGATCTCCTACTTCCTGCTCAGGAGGCTGCTGGGAGTCCGCACAGAGGGGGACAAGAAGGCCGCCAAGGTAAAAAATAAAAATGCTGTCCGGACATCCTCAGAAACTTCCAGAGCAGAACAGCGCTTGAACGCCCCGTTATCTTCCTCGCGTCTCCGCAGGTCCAGAAGCTCTCCAAGAACGAGGTGCTGATGGTGAACATCGGCTCGCTGTCGACGGGCGGCCGCGTCAGCGCCGTGAAGGCCGACCTCGCCAAGATCGTCCTCACCAACCCGGTCTGCACGGAGGTCGGGGAGAAGATCGCTCTGAGCCGACGTGTGGAGAAACATTGGCGGTGAGGAACTGGGCGATGAGAGGATTTAACCTTTTTATTTACGTGCGACTCGTCAGGGAAATATTTGTTTAACTCTTTGCTGTTTTTGTAAATGTATTTATTTGGATACTCATTTCCAGCACAAGCTGCTACTGTTGGCTCGAATAAGACTTTTTACAAATTATACCATTCATAAAGTCTGTAATAATATTTTATAAACATGTTTAAAGATCCCTTCTCACTAAATAAAGGAGCTGAGAATCTTGTTCGAGCACCGACGGGGAAATAAATGTTTTTAAAAGCACTTCGCTGCTGCTGTGAAAGCTGTCTGATTGACTCCTCCCCCTTTGTGTTCTTCAGTCTGATTGGATGGGGGCAGATCAGGAGGGGCGTGACCATCACGCCCACAGTGGACGATGACTGAGGAAGAAGCGGTGCTCCCGTCAGCCGGACATCACAAACCATCACAAACAACATCGCACTCTTCTTTTTTGTTTTTTTCCTCCCCACAAGGAAGGAAGGAAGGAAGGGAACAGAATAGGACATGTCGGGGTTTTAAAGATGCCTCCTCCCTCTGCTCCTCCTCCTCAGCAGCGACACAAGGAGGTCCAGTTCAGCCTTTCTACCAGTTTTTTTTTAGTTTTTTAATTTTATTTTGTTTGTTGCTGTAGAAGAGCAGAGGAGGAGGAGGAGGGTCATGTGCAGGTTCATTCAGTACAGAAATGATTTCAGTCAAAACTAATAAAATACATTTGGAAGAAATGTTTGGTTTCATTTTGTTGCAGCTGAAAATACAAGTTTACCTTTTTTTTAAAAACTTTTTTTTTTAACTAAACGGATTTAATACTTGAGTGTCTTAATTATGTTTATATAATCTTTTATGGGAAATATATTGTGATAAGATCAAAGACTTCTTTAGTTGCAGCTTCTCAGATGTGAGGATTTTATTTTATTTACGTGACAAAATAAAGTGAAGCTTCGGGAGACTGACGGGTGACTTTGTGTTTTCTGACGTTTTATAGACCGACAGTCTTGATGGATTTGTTTTGTTTTGCAAACAACCAAATATTTAATGGATGAGTGGAGAACATGATCATTAAATGTGGACTCCAGTTTATTACATTAAAGCCCAGTTAGATTATTTAAAATGTAATTTTGTTCTCTAATGCTTCATTTACCCTCTGATATGTATCCACACTCAGGTGCCAGTTTATTAGGTACACCGAGCTAAAACTAATACAACAGTCCAATAAACCCTCCCTTCATAAAGGTTTTACACTGAAAGGTGCTTCTGTTATTTAATGTAACATGGTATAATGGCTTGGCCAAAATAATAGCAACACCTGATAGTATAATGCTATATTTGTATCATGTAATTATATTAATCCTAATATACTATAATATATATATTATCACTCCCATATCTATTAGGTCTTAATTTTCCTTAGAAATATGGAATAAAATATATTATTTATATATAAATCATATTGTTTATATATATATATATATATATATATATATAAATCAACAAGACTTATCAGGTGAAGGTAATATTATCAAATCGACCATAAATGCTTTTTCTTGCATAATTCATATTAGAGTATTTATACTCTGTGGTATAACTACTATTACTATAGTACTTCTTCCAGTACAGTTGTTTTTGCTTTAAAGAAAGTACTGAAGATCAAGAGCGACGTTTGCAACATTTATTGAAGGCGGTGCCGCACTTCCGGGACGATCCACCTGACGAGCACGGGACGTGACGTCACCCAGGTGGTAAATGAGGCCAGTCGGAGAGGAAGCAGCGCGAGGTAAAGCTTTAGGTGTGTGATTTAGTTCATGCACAGTTTCTGGTTTTATTTCTTATTGTTTGTATCTCTTCACGTCTCCGAACAAAGGGTCCGTGAACGCATCACAAACTGATCAAAAACACTTTTTTATTATTTATTTATTTTAATTTTGTTTTGGAGCTCAGCTCTTCACACCGTCACATGGAGTCTGCAGGTAAGGTTTATTCTTCTGTATATAGTACATGCACTATAGTACATGTAGTACATGCACTATACTTCCTGTGTTGAAGAACTTCACATCCATAATAATTCATATTATCTTTTAATAAAGTCTGTAAAAACCCTTTTTCACTTCTTCCATTTAGGTTTGTTATTAAATTTCTATCGTTTAAATGTTTAAATGGGATTTAAGATATTTTGATAGTTTGATTCAGAAGATTGATTGAGGGACTTGTAATAACTTATATTAAAATTAATCTAATTAAATTAAATGTATAATACTAATACATTGTTATCTCTTTTATTTAGACTCTCTTAATTCATCTAAAATTAGAAAAAGTAAATATCTAGTTATTAAACGTTATAAATATTATTATTATTATTATTATTATTATTATTATTATTAATTGATTTTATTCATTTTTAATGATAAAAATTGTTTTCATGAATATGTTTACATCACGTTTGTGTTTATATTATTATAATACTGGATATAGTTGGAGGAGAAAAGAAAAATCTGACATTATTTAAATAATAAATCTATTTTGACAGCTTAATTTCTAATGAAAACATGACATTAACTCTCCTCCCATATTTAGTTAACTGATATTTATGGTTTAAGTTTTCTTCCTCGCTGTGTCTTTATCTTTATCTCCTCTATCGATCAATAAAGTCTTTTGTTTGATTTTATTATTGTGAAATTACCTTAATCGCAAATTTCCCTTTTTGAGGTTTATGTCCCTCTGAGGGGGTCATTTATTGGGCTTTTATATACATTTAATGGATCTATTCATAATAATTAAACATTCATAACCTTGTTAACATGCAAATTAAAACCACTTAATGTGTACAGACTTTTAACACCCGTTGAATAATAGCATTTGTAATGAATTCATCTTAATTTAATGAAGGACTCAAAGACATTTTAAGGATGGAGATGTGTTCATCAGTTCATTCAAGCGGTGAAATAGTTTTTCCTCTCATTGGTCAGAAGGTCAGCGGGGGCGGGACGGCGGCGGTCTGAGGCGCTCCCCTCTGGACCTCATCATGAACCAGATCCGCAGGAAGCGCTCGACCTCAGACAGGAAGCCGCTGGGACGCTTCCTGTCCCGAGACCGGACGGGGATCCCCGAGAACGGGGGGGTGGAGGAGAAAGGACCCGGACCAGGTTCGGTTTGTGCTGGTTCACTGCTCTTCTCCGGTCCCAGTTGACATAAACTAGTTTCTATTTATATATATATATATATATACATCTTTATTTATTTGTTTATTTAATTATATATATATATATATATATATATGTTAATTTATTTGTTATAAATATAAATATATATATGTATATTTATCAATTTTTATTTATACATATATAGCTTTATTTATTTATGTGCATATATATAAATATATATATATATATATATATATATATATATATATATGTAAATGAATGTAGAACTGAAGAAAAGAGGAAGACTGAAGTTAAGAAATGAAGCCTCGTTAGGTTGTAATATTGCGTAATGTGTGCGTGTGTAATGTGTGTGTGTGTGTGTGTGCTTCAGGCGTAGCCGCGGTGGTCGAGCGGGACCCCGGCTGGGGCAGGGTGTGTGTTTTCCTGCAGAAGTTGGGGAAGAAGGCCGACAGCAGGAGCCTCAGTCTGGCTCACTGCGACCTCACAGCTACAGACCTGCTGGAGTCAGGTGACCACGTCCGTTTCTGTTTCAAGAATGCTCATATTTTTCCTTCAAGACTTTAAAAAAATAGATAAAGGAATAGAAAAAAATATTTAAATATTTTGTTTTATATATTTATTATTATATAAAAAAATATAAAATAATAAATATATAAAACAAAATATTTTACTATTTTTTTCTATTCCTTTATCTATTTTTTTATATAGTTTAATAGACATTGAATTTAATTGTTTTTGTTCACAAATCCAGTTTTAGCACATTTTATATTTTATTCCTTCTAGACGTTATATGTTACAAAAATAAATAAATAACATTTAAAAGTTAATTATAATAAACAAATAAAACGTTTTTTCATGTTTTTATATTTTTAATATATTTTATTAATCTTTAAATATTTTTTTAATATTTTAAATTGAAGAGGCAAAATAATTCACATAGCATAATGTCATGACAATATAACCTTACGGGTTATATATACAATATAATATATATAATATACCCAATGGAATAATTGTTCTTATTATCTGGAGAACATTTTTTATCCACAATGTTTAAATTTAATATAAATATTTAGATAAAAGTGAAGAGTTGTATGAAAATGGTTCATCGTCCTCCTCAGCGACGTTGCTCCAGTTCCTCCCTCAGCTGGAGGAGGTGGACGTCTCCTGGAACGAGCTGATTGGCGGATGTCTGACAGCGCTGACCTCTCACCTCCAGGATGTGGGCGGGATCAGAGCGCTGAGGCTCTGCAGCTGTAGGCTGAACGCCGTTGACGTCTCTGCACTGGGTGGGTCAATAAAGTCCATTCATTCCATCAGAAGTTGGAGCTTCGGTTCTGAGAAGTGGAGCCAATGCTGCATGTGTTAAAGCTGCATTCTCTCTCCTGACCACCAGGGGGCGACTCCTCTGGTTGTATAGAAGTCTGTGCTTCATGTGTTAAAGCTGCATTCTCTCTCCTGACCACCAGGGGGTGACTCCTCTGGTTGTATAGAAGTCTGTGCTTCATGTGTTAAAGCTGCATTCTCTCCCCTGACCACCAGGGGGCGACTCCTCTGGTTGTATAGAAGTCTACGCTTCATGTGTTAAAGCTGCATTCTCTCCCCTGACCACCAGGGGGCGACTCCTCTGTTGTATAGAAGTCTACGCTTCATGTGTTAAAGCTGCATTCTCTTTCCTGACCACCAGGGGGCGACTCCTCTGGTTGTATAGCTACCATGTGATTGACAAGCTGACACCAGAGACATATATACGGCGTCTCTACGTCACTCCTCAATCCAGATATGGTCATTTCCTGTTCACTGGTTGCAAAAAAACAAAACAAGATGGATCGTATTCCAAGATGGCGTCTTTGACCTCGACCTCACATCAATAAAGTTGTAGTTCTACAGTTCCAGATGTTTGCGTCGGAGGATGGAGAGAAGAGAGCGGGCTTCAGATCGCTTTGGTGAAATCCAAAGAAAAGAATCAAATGGATTTAATTGCTTTTATATTGCGTTCCTGCAGGTGAAGCTCTCGCCTGCGTTCCTCTCTTGGAGATCCTCGATTTGTCCTGGAACGGCGGCGTCGGCGGGGGCGCTTTGCAAGGCCTGCTGGGTAAACTTCACCCTCCGCTGAGGGAGCTCCACCTGGTGGCCTGCCAGCTCACTGCGGCCGATGCCACTGCACTGGGTACTGACTTTAACCTGCAAATACTACCCTTAAGGAAGGGACATCCTCTTATATTTCAGATGTCCTACATTTCCCACAATGCCACGGGAGAGAACACCCTGTCTGTTGTTTGTGTAACATCTTCCGTCCCAATGTCTCAGGAGAGACCTTGTCTACCGTCTCCAGTCTCCGTGTGCTGGACGTCTCCTGCAATCCTCAGCTCACACAGGAAGTTGACGTCGGCGGCTTCAGAGCGCTGGCCGCCTCCCTCTCGCACGCCACCGCCCTCGCCACGCTGCGGTTACAGGCCTGCGGTCTGACGCCGGACGGCCTCGACGCTCTCGGTAAAAAAGAAAATTAAACCTCCTTAACTGGAGTTTTGGATCTTATCTGGTAAAAAGAATATGCGTGAAAACTAACAGTCTGGTTCTTCTTCGTCGTCGCCCCCCCCCCCCCGTCACTGTCCTGCAGGTGGTTCGCTCCGCTGCCTCCCCTCAGTGAGAGAGTTGGACCTGTCCTGTAACAAAGGTCTGGCTGGAGGCCTGGACCGCCTCACGCCCCACCTGGTTCACCTCACACACCTGGAGAGCCTCGACCTCCACCTGTGCTGTCTCACGCGCTCCGACCTGGAGGCCCTGAGTAAGTCTGTGTGTGTGTGTGTGTGTGTGTGTGTGTGTGTGTGTGTGTGTGTGTGTGTGTGTGTGTGTGTACAAACTGACACGAAGGAGAGCGTGAGGTCATCTGTCACGTGACCCTGTTGTCTCCAGTCCAGGTACTTCCCTCTCTGGCGGCGATGACGCAGCTCGACGTGTCGTCCAATAAGGAGGCAGGGGGCGTGGCCCACCAGCTGGTCACCGCCCTCCCTCTGACACAGATGAGGCGTCTGCCGCTCAACAGCTGCAGCCTGAACCAGGAGTCATTTACTGCTCTGGGTACGCACAAATACTACCGATACTGCTCTGGGTACGCACAAATACTACCGATACTGCTCTGGGTACGCACAAATACTACCGATACTGCTCTGGGTACGCACAAATACTACCGATACTGCTCTGGGTACGCACAAATACTACTGATACTGCGTTCTACCACTGTACTTCTGTCAGTACTATCAAAACTACTGCTTCTTCTCTGGTTTGCACCAACACATCACATTATAATCCGTTTTATAAACCATATAGTTTTATTTTATAAATAGAGCCCAAAAAACGCACAAAAGCAAACTACTAACAAGAAGAAAGAAACGTAACAAGAAGAAGGAGGATATTCCTCCTTTTGACACAATTTTAAATGTATTTAATCATTTTGTGTGTGTGTGTGTGTGTGTGTGTGTGTGTGTGTGTCAGCTCTGGTCGTGCCGTACCTGCACACTGTGGACGTGTCCTGGTGTAAAGTGGTCGGGGGACGTTTAGCTCTCCTCCTGGACGCGTTGCAGCCGTCAGTCGTCCTGGAGCTCCGCCTCAGCAGCTGTGAGCTCACCACCGACGACCTGGGCCACCTCGGTAACACACACACACACACACACACACACACACACAACCAAACATTTAACGGCTTTTAAAGTGACTAAAATAAGTCTTTATTCTCATTTGCTTCAAATCAAGTTATACAAGTTATTATGCCAAGCAATAATCATTGTATTGAATGTGAGAATCGGAGTAAAGAAGCAGACTAACGGTGCTACTCGGTGCAGCGGCCGCCTGCAGACGTGGCTTCCTGTCCTCTCTGCGCACGCTGGACGTGTCCTACAACGGCGCCGTGGAGGACGCCGGCTGGTCCGCCCTGTTCGCGGCGGAAGGCCTGGCCTCGCTGCAGGACGTCGACCTCAGCCTCCGACCTTCGACCTCCGCGCCCTGCTCGGCCTGGCTGCCGGCGCTGCTCTGCTCTGCGCCCCGCCTCCCGGCGCTGACCCGCCTGGCGCTGCAGCGCTGGACCGCCGGCTCACGGGACCGAGAGCGGCTGGACCAGTGCCTGAGGAAGAGGGGCGTCCAGCTGGAGTGGGACGCGGTGACCAATCAGGAGAATCCGGAGGGGAGTCGTCCCGAGGAGTAGAGGATCAACATCCTGAAATCAAATGTTCACTGATGAAGGACAACTGAACTAAAAGAACGAAAGCCACGAAAAATCAGAAAGACATTTTTTTTCTGGAGATTGAAAACATTTCAAATCTGGCAAAATATTTTGGGAACATTTAAAAAAAAAAAAATTGTATTTAATATTTCCATGTGAGACGACACATAAAGAAGTACAGAACACACAATTAAAGTAAGGATTTATTTATATAAATATATATATAAATAAATAAATAAATACAATTGAAATGCATTTCGCAGAGTTATATCGTTATCATGTCACCTGATTGATATCTTTTGTTGTTACTGAGGGAATTAATCGAGAGTTTTTCTCATAGACTTCTATACAACCAGAGGAGTCGCCCCCTTGTGGTCAGTAGAGAGAATGCAGCTTTAACACATGAAGCATAGACTTCTATACAACCAGAGGAGTCGCCCCCTGGTGGTCAGGAGAGAGAATGCAGCTTTAACACATGAAGCATCGGGTTGCCGTCTTCTATGAGCTCATCTCAATAGTTTTTAGTTATTCTGAAAAAATATATAATTTTATAAAGATCACGATAGAGCGATCCGGTTTTTATAAAATATGTGATGAACACTGACACTTGGCATTCACAGGTGTCTTTCACACCCTTAAAATCTGTGCACTGAATATTTAAATATTAATAAAATATAAATTTAGTTTGAGAGTTCTTTTTTTGGTTTAATTGCATTGTTTTATTTTAGTATATTTGACACATTTGTGCACAAGTGACGACGAGGTTCTGAAGCACAGCAGGACTGCAGGGAAACGAGTGTCCGGCTCTCAGTGGGCGGCGCGGCGGTGGAGTCGTAGCGTCTCCTCAAACCACCTGGGGCCTCGGCGAGGAACACCTGGCCGTCCACCTCGTACGCGCTGACGTCCGTCTGCTCCGGACGCAGCCGGCCGCCGTCGATCAGCTCCCTGAAGGCCTGAAGAGGAGAGCCGGAGAGTTAAAACGTGACGAACCGGCGAGGGGACGGGATGCGTTGGACATGTCACCTGACAGACGGGCTCCTCCAGGTGGTTCCCCCAGACGTAAAGGTGGTCCAGCGTTGTGTTGGCCGTCAACGCCCGAGCCAAAGACAGCAGACCCTCCGTCCTGATGTTGTTACTGCGGACAGACAGCCTGAAGGACAGAAACGGTTCATCTTGCTTCCATAAGTAAAAACTACTTTCTCCTCTTCAGACCTTTAAAAACCTTCAATTAAGTCAAAGCTGGAGATTTTCTCCTCTTCAGACCTTTTGAAAAAACCTTAAATTAAGTAGAAACTGGAGACTTTCTGATCTTCAGACCTTTACAAATCTTAAATTAAGTAGAAACTGGAGACTTTTGGCTCTTCAGACCTTTAAAAACCTTAAATTAAGTAACAACTGGAGGCTTTCTCCTCCCCAGACCATTAAAAACCTAGTAATAAGTCAAGATGGATGTTTTGGACTCACTCTCTCAGGGCGCAGCTCGGCCAGGCGACAGCCTCGCTCAGGTACGCGGCGCCTTTATCTTCGATCCGATTGGACGTCAGATCTACGACCTCCAAGGTCGGGTTCTGCTTCAGCAGGTCGGCTAGATGGCGCACGCCGTCGCGAGTCACGCGGTTACTGCACACGGTCAGGAGGGGGAGCGGGAGGATGTTAAAAGGGTGGAGGGTGTTAAAAGGGTGGAGGGTGTGAAAAAGGGTGGAGGATGCTCGTGTTGCTACCCGCGGAGGTCCAGGTAGCGCAGGCTGCCGTTGAGCCGCAGGCCTCTGGTCAGCCTCTCCATCCCTGTGTCGGTCATCCCCATCTTCCCCAGGTGGAGCTCCACCAGGCTGCCGTTCACCGCCAGCATCTCTGCCACGTGCACCGCCCACTCCTCCTGCGGGACGGACGTCTGGACCCAATGCCCACCTTTTGTATTCGTGCATCGAATGTGCTCTTTGATGCTCTGCGTGTTCGTACCTGGAGGCCGAAGAGCAGCGGCCGGCTGATGTCGACCGAGCGGAGAGTCTGGTTGCGCGTCAGGACGATGGCGAACGCAATGACGCTCTGAGTGTCCTGACGGGACGACCAACCGTCCACAGATCAGAGGAATCACTTCTTTTAGATCATTCAGATAAGATATACGTGTATATATATTACATTACATTACATTACATGTCATTTAGCTGACGCTTTTATCCAAAGCGACTTACAATAAGTGCATTAAACCGTGAGTCCAAACTCAGAACAACAAGAATCAAGCAAGTACAATTTCTTCAATAAAGTCAAACTACAAAGTACTATCCGTAAGTGCCATTTAAGTGCTACTAAAGTGCTATCGGTAAGGGACATTTAAGTATATATATATATATATATGTATATGTGTGTGTGTGTGTGTGTGTTTATAGATGCGTTTACCAGGTCGCAGGCAGCCAGCTCCAGCTCCCTCAGGGTGCTGTTCACCTGCAGCATGCGGGCCAGGTGCATCGCTCCTCTGTTCTCTATCTTATTGTTGGACAGTCTGAGAGAGAGCAAGGTGCTGTTACGCTGGAGAGAGAGAGACATATAGAGAGAGAGACACATATAGAGAGAGAGAGACAGAAAGAGAGAGATAATATCTTGTAAACAAGCTTAGTAGTAGCGCGTAAACAGTGTATGATGACCCAACATGTCATTATAAATAAAAAATGTCTGACTTCCTGTCGGGTTAGGGTATCGTTCGAGGAGGCTTTTAAAAAATATATTAGATATTTATGTTTTCCATATTTACATCCTCAGTATGGACCAACGGGCTCGGGAACGGCAGACAGGAAGTCAGACGGTATTAAGAGACGGACTAACACATTGTTGTTTTCTTGGTGTCTCCCTGTGATTGGTGCACAATGAGTCAAAGCATAGCGGCCGTTTGTGTGTTTGTGTGTGAGAAGGTTATAAAACCTGCAGACTCTTGGCGAGAACTTCAGCTCCGTCGCTCCGGATGTCGTTGAACGTCAAGTCCAGAGAGCGCAGAGACGAGCCGTCCTCCTGCTCGGGGGAACACGGAAAGATAAACTGGAACATGATTAATATGAAACATGACCCAAATTAATACATCACATTGTCACATCAACCATTTAATCTAATATAATGAATAACATCCCCCACTTCATGCTCACCTGGAGGAGGTCAACTAGGTGTCCAACCCCTTCGTCGGTTATGTTATTGTACCCGACATCAAGAGCTGTTGGTATAGAGAAAACTACTTTTAGATTGTTTACAAACATAAATAAAACTGTAATACAACAGGTGTTGCTGCTCACCTGTCACCCTCTTGTTGTCCCTCAGACACTTTGAGAGAGCGAGAACGTCTTTGTCATGGAGTCGCTGAGCGTCTCTCAGATGGTGGTTTCCTGGCAGCTTTATTGTGACACTACTGACAAATAAACAACAGCAACAACACTTAAATTGAGAAATACATTAATGCTGCCTTCAGGCACACTGCGTAATATCTATAAGCTGACATGCTGTGTTGTGGTTTTTTTCTAAATGAATGTGATCAAGAACAAAAGTAAAACCAGGCATGTGATCTATGATGTTGGCAGCTTATTTGCGGAAAGCATATACGTATTAGTAGTAACATTTTATTTATAAACTGTTGCGTTGCCATAGATAATACCAATATTAACCAGCAGTACATGAAGGCAACACTAACCTAAACAATTCGCTTTTAGTTGAAAATTAACCTTTCAGTTATTTAAATTACATTTAACCACTTACTTCGTGGCCGTCGCCTTCTCCAAAGCTTGTAAAACGTGTGGGTTTATTTCTATCATTTGTTCCGCGCAGAAAGCGGCGTAAAACTCCGACATATTGGTGGAGTTTCGAGGAGTTTCTGTGGCAACAAGGGAAGATGGCGTCTCGCGAAGGACAAAAAAGATAGAAAAATTGTTTAAAAAAAAGAAAAACACAATATATAATAAAATAGGATAGAATAAAAGAAAAAAAGCACAATAGATACAAAAATAAATAAATAATAATAAGTAAACTGCACAATAGATATAAAAATAGGATAGAATAATAAGTAAAATGCACAATTTATAGAAATTGGACAGAATACTAAGAAACATGCACAATATATTAAGAAAATAGGACAGAATAATATATAATTAAATTAAGTAACAAAGCAATTAACAAAAAAAATATTAACAGTATAACGGTGTTACACAAACACAGCCCAAAAATCTGTAGTAGAAGCTTTAATCTTAAAACAGTTGTGGATTGTGATTTCTGTAGATTCATATGTGGATTCATTCAAAGGGAATTTTTTTTTTTTAAAATTATTCTATCCTATTTTGTTTGATATATTGTGCATTTTTTATATTGTATTGCTTACTTGTTTGCAATACAATATTATATATATATAATATATATATTATATATATGATATAAGATGATTTTTGTTTTTGTTTATGCTGCTGTAGTAAATATATATAATGATTATTGTTTTTTGCTCCTGCTGTAGCAAAAATAATCCATCTCCACCTCACTCTCGTCCGTTTTCCGGGGCGGTGTTCATCTTGACCAACCCAACTCTCTCCACTAGAACGAAGTCTCGCGAGAACCCCCCCCCCCGACGTCACGGGATAATGGCTGAAGATCGCGGATATTAGAAGGTACTTTTCTTCCCCGTTGCTTTTATTTTACTTTGTGCCGGATAAATAACGGCGCATTCACGCGCGCGATGCGCCGCAATCGACGGCGGGCGTGCTCGACCCGTCGGCTTAATTAGGCGTTTCTGACATTTTGTGCCGAGTTGCGTCGACACACCGCCGGCACGCGCTGTCGAACCTTCGAAATAAGAGCACAATGTTTTCCGCGCTTTTTCGGCCACTACGACAGCCGTTGGTTTCGCACGTTCTTCGCCCTGGTTACACCGTTGACCGCCACGTTCGCTCCTCGGGTGGCAGGTGAAGTCCACGAAGGACTCACCTGTACAGGTGAATTGGTAAACCGCCACTAGAAGTGCGTTTAACGCGTCTGCGACGCTGCTGCTAACGTTAGCTTCGCCCCGAGGCCCGCTACGGGAAGCAGGCGGGAGCTTTTATTTTCCAAAACTACGTTTTTACATCTCACCTGTCAAAGCTGCTGATTCAGAGAGTGTCTGCGAGATGATACATGCTTTAAAATATATGTGTATATATATACTTTAATTATGCGTCATGTCTTCTTACACGTCCTGATATTCTTTTTTTGTTTTTTTTATAGCTACAATTTAAGAGTTAAAGAAAGAGGAGGCGGTGAAGCAGACTCACTACTGAGAGTAAGTTGACAAAGACACGGTACACAATAATTATTATATATATTATATGTAAAATATATATATGAATATATTAAAAATAATACATATTCATATATATGTCACATTCTTTTATAGATGTACTATATAATAATTATATACATTTAATATATATATGAATATATTTAAAATAATATATATATATGTGTGTGTGTATATATATATATTACATTATTTTATAGATTTAATATATATATATATATATATATGTGTAAAATATTGCAGGTATAAAAATATATAAATACAAAGAGATGAAAAGGAGAGAAATCATTAAAAAAACATAATACATCTAACTAAATGCAACAATGCCCTTGCTCAAAATCTACATAAATAAGGATGAACCTGTTTTCTAGACGTTTGCAGGACAGAAAGCTTGAAGAAGGTTGTTTTTACGGATGTGAGACGGGTCGTTCAGAATGCTGTGAGACGTGCAGCTCCATTGTTGTCTAAAAATAATGTAAAAACAACAAGCAGGGAGCCAGGCCGTTTCCTCCTGTCTGATAATCTTTGCTAAATACAGCAGACAGCTGTTTAAGGAAATTATTTAGCCTTTTCTTTTTTAAGAGAAAGATAATTAAACTTTTATATTTGTGACAGACTAACTTTTTGGCTTTTGTCTTTTCACGGGATTTATTGACATTAAGAACAATGAATAATAGTAACTTTGAAGCAATATAAACAAAAGATTAACATTTATATTTTTACTGATAGACGTTACAATACAATTACATTAATTTGTCTTTGGCCGTTTTAGTGCAGCAGACGTTTTAGATGTTTTCAATCAGACTTATTAAAAGCATCACATGAAACAAACCGTAAATATCTTGTAGCAGCAGTAATTTAAAAAAGATTAGTGTTTTCCTTTTTGAAAGCTGCCATTTGTTGTTCATGAGGCTGATTTCCTCTTGAAATTAAAATCTCAAGTTGATTGTCTCACACCCTGCAGCGCCCCCCAGAGGACAATAATGCCACTGTGATATTTATTCCTCCTCTTGTTGAGATAACCGTCTCTTCCATCGTTCACCAGCAGCAGAGATGGCTCAGGTCTTCAATCACGGGAAGCTGCTGCTGCAGCGCCTGCACCAGCAGCGGGAGATGGACTTCCTGTGCGACATAACCATCATGGTGCGAGACGTGGAGTTCAGAGCCCACCGCAACATCCTGGCCGCGTTCAGCAAGTACTTTTCCACCCAGGCCGAAAAGGGCCAAGACGTCACGACGCTGGACCCCGATAAGGTCAGCCGCTACGCTCTGGAGAAGCTGCTGGAATTTATCTACACGGGTCAGATGAACCTCAGCAGGTAAAGTGGCATCAAACACACCCTGGTTGTTGTTGTTGTTTTGGATTACAGATTTTAGATAAAATAATCCTTTGTTAGTCTCGCAGTGGGAACATTTACAGGATTTACAGCAGCAGACAAGCAGAGGGTAATAAACAAGAGATATAGTAATAAGAAACAATATCAAAAACTAGTGTTATAAATAAGCAATTAAACAATGAAAAAACAGTAAAGAATCCACAATAACTGAAATATTACATATACAGACAGAATAACTATTATTGCACGTTATTGCACCTGATTTGTTGACTAACTTGAAAGAGTAAAATGATTTTTTTTTTGTTTTTTAGCACCAGACAAGCAGCTGTGCGTCAAGCCGCCGTGTTCTTGGGAATATCCGAGGCCACGAAGTATCTGGTGGAAACGCCCCACTGGTCCGAGACGTCGCAGTCAGAGATGGATAAAGAAGCCGGTCTCTCTCCTCCCAGCCCGACCTCGCCCGGCAGCCCCTGCTCACCGGTTCCCCTCGCCATGATCGCCCTTGCCGGGGAGAGTCAGGAGGAGGGTGGGGCGGCTGGCGGGGAGGCCGGAGGGGAGGCCGGCGGGGAGCAGGGCGAGGAGGCCAGCTATATGGATATCGAAGAGGCGGAGAAGAGCGACACGGAATACACCCCTGTTGCACCGAAGAGTACCGGAAGAGGAACGGGACGGAAGAGAGGCCGGCCGAAGAGGAGCGAGAAGGTGGAGCCGAGCAGCTCCGCTGAGGGCACAACGAAAACCCCGGCTTACAGGGCGAGGGGGCGGGGCCGGGGGAGAGGCAGAGGGAGAGGCCGGGGGAGAGGGAGAGGGAGGGGGAGGGGGAGAGGCGTCGTCAAGAACGAGGATCTGTTTTTGGAAGATTCTGACGGGAGCGTGAAGGATTTCGACGACTTCTCGGAAGACTGGAGCCCCTCGCAGGAGGACGACGGCGAGTCCCTGGCGAAGAAGCCCCGGCTGAGCAGCGAGGAAGGGCGGAGGGGGCGGGGACGCGGTAGGGGGCGGGGCAGAGGGAGAGGCAGAGGGCGGGGCCGGAGGAAGATCGTGGAGGAGGGAGACGAAGGGGAGAGCGGCGGGGTGGGGATGGACGACATCATCAGAGAGGAAGACGACGAGGAGGAGGAAGAGGATGATGACGACGTGGAGGAAGGGGAGGTCGGGGAACAGGATCCGTCGGAGGTGGACGAGCTGTCGCTGTCGTGCACCGAGTGCAACAAGATGTTCAAAGACGTGAGCAGCCTGCGGCGGCACGAGAAGATCCACAAGGGCCTGAAGCCGTTCGTCTGCATCTTCTGCTCCAAAAACTTCCGGCAGGCCACCCAGCTGAAGACGCACCTGCGCATTCACACAGGTGAGGGGACCGAGGGCCAGGAGGTCACCTGCATGGGGATTAGCAGCAGGGAAATGGCTTTTTTTTTTTTTTCTTCTGCCATTTTGAGTACGATCGGGAATGAAACCAGGAATCTGCTATTGATTCTACAGTATTCATTCTCAATTCATTTGAGAATATTTATTTATTTATTTTGGTTTATTGATAGCCGATAACATTTAGCTTAAGTTGACGTCTTTTTAAATGTTTTTATTTGTATAACCAAAAAAATATTCAGTTTAAAGCGCAGAATAGAAGCATTTGAGAAACTGCAGACGACTTTTTTTCTTCCTGATGAATAACAAACAATTAAAATTGGTTGTTTTGCCAACTAAAGATTGTCCGCAGTTTATTTTAGTGGAGGCAGTGAAATAAAGAAGTTAAAGTAAAGAAGTTATTTGGCTGATCGAGGGAACGCGAGCTGTGGCGTTTCTACGTCACCCAGCAGCAGGAAGGAGAAGATTTATTCAAACCGTCATCTCGTGTTTCTTGAACTCAGGTTCTTCTGCCGGACTCGCGGAGGCTTTTCAGCGTGTTGTTCTAACTCTGCGTCTCTGGCGTTTGTTGCAGGCGAGAAGCCGTTCAACTGCTCCAGCTGTGACAAGTGTTTCGCTCAGAAGTGTCAGCTGGTCGCTCACCGCCGGATGCACCACGGCGAGGAGAAGCCGTACACCTGCGAGCGCTGCGGCTTCAAGTTCGCCACCTCGTCCAACTACAAAATACACATCAGGTACTTTGAGTATTATTATTACTGTTGTTCCAATTTATTTGTTTTTTTGTTATTATAATTATCATTAGCATGTATTTTGTATTTTATTATCATTATTGTTATTATTATTTATTTATAGTTAATATTATAATTACCCTCAATATCATTTATTATTATTATTATTCAATTTGTATTATTCAAATATTATTAATATATCATTATTACTGTTATTAATATATTAAAGTATTCTTCATGTATTATTATTATTATTATTAAAGGAGCATCAGCAGCTCTGTGTTAGAGAGTGGTAGAACGAAAAAGCCTTATTTTTGGGTAATTTTGCACTAAAGTTCTAAAACAAATGAGATGATACATTTTATTTTAAAGTATTTAATTCACACGTGAGTAAAGAACACCGGGCCTCACCACGTAGTTGATTCATACGGTCTAGTTATTATTTTAATCACCATAAAACACGCTGCACCGTGATTTATTTATCGTTTAACCGTAAGAACCGTAGAACTTTAACCACAATTATATAGTCAATATATCAACATCAAATAATGAAACAATGGGTTCAGCATTTATACGAAGAGTGTTGGGAGTAAATATGTGGTATAAACGCACCCCTGACTTTTTGATTCTCTGTCTGTCTGTCTGTCTGTCTGTCTGTCTGTCTGTCTGTCTCTCTCTCCCCCTCTCTCCCACCTCCCCAGACTGCACAGCGGGGAGAAACCGTACGTCTGTGACATCTGCGGCCAGGCGTTCGCTCAGTCCAGCACGCTGACGTATCACAAGCGGCGGCACACGGGAGAGAAACCGTACCAGTGCGACCTGTGCGGCATGTCGTTCTCCGTCTCCTCGTCTCTCATCGCGCACGCCCGGAAGCACACGGGTGAGGCCGGTTTCCTGCTTCCTCGTCTGAGCTGAACGCTTTGAATTTTAATTTTTAAAGAAGACGATTTGTTTAAATTTTGGATCAATTTGCAGAGACTGAATATCTTGTGAAGAAGCTGTGTAGTTAATAGTCTTTAATTCATTCTCATTATTTATTATCTGCCTCATTGCCAGCGTTTTGGTTTATTTTATTAATAATAATAATAATAATAATAATAAGTTTAATGATATCTGATACAGTAAAGTAATTAAAAAGATCAAAAAAATAATTGGCTAGAATTTCACAGAGTGACTGTAAACAGCATTTTTTTGTTTCTATTATTATTATTATTAATAATAATAATAATACATTTTATTTGATTATCGCTTTAAAGGGTACTCTTTTCATGGTAAAAATAAAAAGCTATAGAAGCAACAACAAGAGCGATAGCATAACAATAAGAAACAAAAACATACTTAGCTATCATCACAATAAATATGTAATAAATATAATACGTTAAATATGTAATGAATATAATACAATAAATATGTAATGAATATAATACAATAAATATAATACAATAAATATATAATGAATATAATACAATAAATATAATACAATAAATATGTAATGAATATAATACAATAAATATGTAATAAATATAATATGTTAAATATGTAATAAATATAATACAATAAATATGTAATTAATATAATACATTAAATATGTTATGAATATAATACAATAAATATGTAATTAATATAATACAATAAATATGTAATTAATATAATACAATAAATATGTAATAAATATAATACAATAAATATGTAATTAATATAATACAATAAATATGTGTTTCAGGCGAGACTCCGTACAAATGTTCGCAGTGTGACGGAAGTTTTGTGACGTCTTCGGAACTGAAGAAACACATGAGGCGGCTTCACCCAGGTGAGTTTACCTGAATCCCACCAAGAGCAGTGAGGCTTCATGTGGCTCCAGTAGACAGCTGACACTTCAATAACAGCCTCGAGGAGGAGAGGAAACGCGTCATGTGACCAACAAGCAAGAGCGTCTGTTGGTGGAGCAGCAGGTGACGTCAGTGATGTCATACGGAGTCCAATCGGGAGATGATCAATGAATTGTTTGGCTGAGAATCGAGTTTAATGATTATCAGACTTCTTGTGTTGCTGCTCGAGAGAAATGTGATTTTAAAACGTTTGTTTGTTTGTTTATTTGTTTGTGTGCAGAGGGGAACACCGGAGTGCAGTGTCTGCTGTGTGGAAACCGCTTCGCCAGCGTGAAGAACATGATCAAACACCAGGAGAAGGCTCACGCTGATGAAGTGCGGCAACACAAGGAGAGAGCCAGAGCAGGTGTGTGTGTGTGTGTGTGTGTGTGTGTGTGTGTGTGTGTTTATAAGTAACAGACAGAAACGATCACATTTTGATTCAACAGTGAATCTGTTGCAACATATGAGACGAGTGATGGACAAATTGTTTTATAAAGACTTCTTTTGTGTATTATTTTTTATATTACATATATTATATGTCGCACTGTTCCTTTAAGAGAAACTACTGATTTTAGAGCAGCCGAGGTACTTAAAATAAAAAAAGTCGTAATCATTGACTTTACATCTTTCAGCCGTGACCAGATCCACTCGTTCCTTTCTTACCTTTCACAATAAAAGCCTGGAAGCTGTGTCGCTGTCCACCTGAGAGAGAATTCAAATTCACTCAGAGCATTAGAGCTTTAGACAGACTGTCAATATACCTTTTTATTTATTATTTATTTTAAATATTTTTTTAGTGTGTTGTTTATTCGTCGAGTCTCCGGTGTGACGTTACTTTTTGCTTGTGTTTTAAGAAACCGAGACAGAACACTTCACCTGTTTGGTAACTTTCTGTTGTGCGTGTGTGCGTGTGTGTGTGTGTGTGTGTGTGTGAGCAGTCGTCCTCCTGTCTTCCAGTCATCCCGTGGCCTTCGTCCAGAGCAAACTCACCCAGGAGAACAGAGGCATGGCTTCCATCCCGGAAGCCGGCGAGCCGGCGAACCCCGAGCCGACCACCCCGGACCCCAAAGCCCCGCCGGCGTCCGCCTCTGGCGACGCCCCCTCCGCCGCCCCCTCCGCCGCCATCGTTCAGGACTTCAAGCCGGAGCCCACTCACACCGCCATCACCGCCGACGCCGACCAGGTGACCTTCGAACCCGACCAGGAGGAGCAGACCATCAACTCGGACACGCTCCACGCTCTGGTGGAGCAGCTGCGGCCGCCGCCGTCTCCGGCCCAGAGCCTGGAGCAGATCGTCATCATCCGGACGGTGGACAACGGCGAGCACAACCCCCCTCAGCAGTGAGTCGCGGGCGCTCGGAGGCGTCGACGGACGGTCGGAGAATTCAGCTTCATCGCAAGTTCATACTTTTCACTGTTGTTGTTATTGTTGTTTTGTTTTTTTTTCCGTAATAATGACGCTTCGCTCGCCGCGTCGATGGACGTAAAAAAAAAAAAAAAAACTCCGGGTTCGACACACGACGGCGAAACGGGGGAAATTATCCACCAAATTTCTCCGGCGTAAACGTCCCGTCATCGACTTCCTGTTTTCGACTTCGGCCCATCGCAGCGGAGGGATGCATCCCGACATTTCAGGTGCACTCACTTTTATATTCGCCTCCAAAAGAAAAGTGAGTATTTTGTTGTTGTTGTTGAATGGTGGGAAGTACGAAAAAAAAACAGGACTTTTGAGTTGTACACACACATTTAGCTCCTGGTCCCTTTAGAGTACTTTTTAAATGTCCCGGGGACTATCGGGTTGGAGTCTTCTCTCTCTCATCGACAGTATTTAGACATTTTGTAATCGCTTCATCGCGCCGCGGCTGATCCGGAGGAGACGACAGAGTCTGAGAGATTCTGAACGTTTCAGCTCGTTTGTGTCGAGACATTTGTTTGTTTTGTTTTGTTTGTTTTGGTCCCCCCCCCCCCCACACTAATAGAATCAGAAACATTAACACTGCTTTTAGTCTTCAGCGGATACGAGAATAAAAGTCTTCGCCGGTCGCTTTTGAGCGAGTTTATTTTTGCATCTTCTGAACACCAAATGCAGCTTTAAATTAAATAAATGTGTAAAACTTCTCTTCCCCCCCCCCCCCCCCCCCCCCCAAAAAAAACGTTTCTGTTGCCTCTAATATCAACAAGTGTTCATCAGAAATAAAACGCTCACACTGTTTTCGTAGATAAAGTAGTCGGTAGACGACGAGCTCTGATCTGATTTTATTCGTCTCAAAGTGTTTGACATGGTGTTTTTTTATTATGTCATGTGATCATCACTCTGCTAACGCAAACCAGCTCTTTGTTACAGTGTTATATAGTTTTGTGTTCTTTTTTAAAGCCGCTGTTTTAGCAGATATTATATTTCTATCAACTTTAGACTTTCTTTTTTTATTTTATTTTTTTCTTTGGGATAGAAAGCGTCTACATTACTCGTGTACAGAAATGTGAATCGCATTAAACAAGTTCCCCCGCTGTACAGAAAGGGACAATCGGACGTGTGTTTGTCTCCGTCTCTGCTGAGAATAAATGATTATTGATGATGGTTCTCTTCATGACTTTCTTTCAGTATCTTCTTGGTTTTTTATTTGAGGTCTTTGTGGTTTTTAAAAGCACTTTAGAAACAGAATAATTTTAATTTCTGTTTAAAACGTTCAACTTCTTAACATTTTACAAAGGAAGCTACTCGGAAGTAAATACAGTAATAATTTAATAAGGCTATATATATGTATATATATATATATATATACATATATATAATTTTATTTTTTAATGCAATGACTTTATATTAGTGATAATTTCCCAAAAGCATCAATCACATCCCCGCTTTTACTTTTGTAGCTAGGAAAAAAAAGTAAAATATGTTCAAGGTGTTTCCAGATGTTGAAGATCAATAATCAAAGAATATTTAATTGAATTAAAATAAAAACAACATGACAACAAAAGAATGTGTTGTACAAACTAATATAATATAAATATTTATTTATATATATATAATAATTGCTGTACAAACATTACAACATTCAAACTAATAGAATATATTTATATGTATACATATTTATGTATGTATGTATATATATATATATTAATTTCAAACAGTACAACAAAAGAATGTGTTGTGTAAATATATATATATATATATATATATATATATATTCACTACAGTCCAGTTTATTTATTTAGAGCACATTTTAGCAATAACACTAAACTTCAAAAGACAAAGTGCAAAAAGAAATGCAATAAAAACACAGATCACAGAAAACAAACTAATCAATTAACGGAGAACATACTTGCCATCACTAAATGCTAAAGATCTTCCACTCTAGAAAAGTGCTTTTCTGCTGCATTCGTCTTCGTTACGGTGAACTCTTCCTCTCCGAGAGAAGTGAGTTGAATATTAAATGAATAAGCAAACTAGAAAGCTTCACAACATCCTGCAGCTGATGGAGCCTTTGAACCTCTCGCCACATGCAAGTGATCTACACTAGAAAATATTGGTGAACTTCTAAAGCATTTAGAAATTAAATGTGGGAAATGATTTGGCAAAACATGCTGCTAACTGAAATTCATCAATAAAATATACCGTTCTGTCCTCAGAAAAATGAAAGTAGTTGTTTTGATATGACTTTACAATTAAACCATAATGAGGTAAAAATAAACTGGACTTTAACATTAAAGAACTGTACTTGAGTACTAATTTATCTGATTTGAGACACTTACGGTAACTAATTACTTTTTACTTCCCTACGTTTATTTTAACGTTTTACTTTAATCAAGATTTTTATATACAAAATATGTGAAAACGAGGGAAAAAGCACAGCATTTCAGCATTATGGTAACACACACACACACACAGCCCGATAATATATATGTCTTCTGAAATGGACCATTCTGCATGAGTATTGCATTTCAGCATGATGGTGAGTTTTTGTGGAAACATTTAAAATGCTATAAACTCTGACAATTAATGTTTCTAACGAGAACTTTCATCTAGTGTTGTTTCTGGTGCCCCCTGTGGACTAAAGTGGTAGTGTTGGTTCTGGTGCCCCCTGTGGACTAAAGTGGTAGTGTTGGTTCTGGCGCCCCCTGTGGACTAAAGTGGTAGTGTTGGTTCTGGTGCCCCCTGTGGACTAAAGTGGTAGTGTTGGTTCTGGTGCCCCCTGTGGACTAAAGTGGTAGTGTTGGTTCTGGTGCCCCCTGTGGACTAAAGTGGTAGTGTTGGTTCTGGTGCCCCCTGTGGTCTAAAGTGGTAGTGTTGGTTCTGGCGCCCCCTGTAGACTAAAGTGGTAGTGTTGGTTCTGGTGTCCCCTGTGGACTAAAGTGGTAGTGTTGGTTCTGGCGCCCCCTGTAGACTAAAGTGGTAGTGTTGGTTCTGGTGCCCCCTGTGGACTAAAGTGGTAATGTTGGTTCTTGTGCCCCTTGCTGGTTCAGGATCAGCTAGTTGATGTATCACAGGTTTGTTATGATTATCATTTCAGACATCAAACAGGAAGAGTTAGACTTCCTGCACTATGATGTTGCTCAATGCACGTTGACATCTGTGTGTGTGTGCTTGTGTGTGTGTGTGTGTGTGTGTGTGTGTGTGTGCTTGTGTGTGTGTGCGTGCGTGTGTGTTTGATTATGAGATAGCAGGTTTCACTTTTTCTAAAGTCACGCAGCTTTACATCAGTGAGGAGGGTGATGATGTGGCCCAAAGAGTCAGTCTGTCTGTCTGTCTGTCTGTCCGCCTGTCTGTCTGTCCGCCTGTCTGTCTGTCTGTCTGGCCACCTGTCTGTCTGTCTGTCTGTCTGTCTGTCTGTCTTTAATTTCGTTTTGGCTGCAACATTGAAACAAATCTAATCATTTAAATCCTTTTGGTTCTCAAGTTGAGATCTGTTGGAAAAAAATCACCTTGATTTCATTTAATATCACCCTGATTTCATGGATTCCTCGAGCTGCAACGTGTGAACTCTGCTCTCTGCTTTTTTTGACGCCAGGAAGGAATTTCTAGGAATGTTCATTTCAGCCAAGCAACACACACACACACAAAAAAATCACTTTTCCTGTTCTGCTGGATAAGAGCCACTGACGACATCTGAAACATGAAAGAAGACACTGATTCTGACCCTGGAAGCTCATCTGACTTCCTGTTACACGGTGAAACTCCCACATTACCAACGACATGTAAAGTCAGCCCCCCCCACCCAATCTTCTCTCCCACATAAACACAGAGCTCCTCACACATCAATTATGTGCTTCAGTTGATTGCAGACGTCAGCTCTGTTCCTTTAATATTCCTGCAGGGGAGTTAAAGTCAAGCAGTGAGTTCAGTGTTTCCTCTCGTCTCCTATGAATCCAAACCTCTGAGGTGTTTTTATTAATTTTATCCTCCATATAGAAGATACATCATGCATATGGAAGATATATCTTCCATATGCATGATGTATCTTCTATATGGAGGATATATTATCCATATGGATGATATATCTTCTATATGGATGATATATCTTCTATATGCATGACATATATCTTAAAAAATGAAGTATGTGTTTCTCTTCTGTTCAGAAGCTGCAGGCGTGGTTTAGCGCAGAAAGCCGCTGGAGCGAGTGCATCCGGAAGTTCCCCTTCAAAATAAACGTTTTGTATTATTATTTTGTGTTTGTTTGTATAATTATAGTTAACAGAGATTGAAACAAAGACGGTATTTTTTCTGATATTCAGTGTGGTATTTATAATCCAGTATTTTGCATAATGCTTGCTCTATTTTGTGATAATATTTTGGGGAAAGTACAAACATTTAAAAGTAACCTGATAATTACCAACTTTATTTTACCAAATAGCTGCACGAGAAATATACATCATGTATATATTTTCAGTTTGTTTTGGTTTTATTTGACTAAAATGTGTTTATATTATTATCCTTATTACTATTATCATTATTACTATTATTCTTATCACTATTATTATCATTGTTGATAATCAATATCGCTGTCACCATTATCAATATTATAATTTTCTTTACCACTGTTATTATCATTGTAGATTTATCAGTATTTTTCATGATTATTATAATAATAATCGTTATTATATTATATTAACATATTATAACATTATATATAGGACAATGTGGAGACGAGAAACTGGGAAATTCCAAACCTTCTGGAGCCACCGACACTGCAAGACAGTTTTATTTTGAAAGTGTCTCCACAGGAAGTCCATTGGTGGCTCACTCTGGTGTTTACAGACGTGGTGGATGTGGCGCTCCGCTCAGAGCTCGTCGGGTCACTCAAACCAGCAGCTGCTGCCGCTTCAGTTCACGCGAGAAGGTAAGAAACTAAATCCATCACACCGCAGTTTACCTGCGCGGTGAATATCTCATTGACCATTCTGCTGTCTGTGTGTGTGCGTGTGTCTGTGCGTGTGTGTGCGTGTGTCTGTCTGTGTGTGCGTGTGTGTGCGTGCGTGTGTCTGTGTGTGTTTTGGGGTTTTAACCACATCACTGTTTGGGGAAGTTTGCTCCTGTGGCGGCAGCGCAGGTGCGTAAAACGCGTAATTAGTGGTCATTTGCGCGTAAAGTTGGTGCGTAACGAGCGGAACGGAGACGCGGCGTTGGCGTTGCGGGGGTCTCTCTCTCTCTCTCTCTCTCTCTCTCTCTATTTAATTTTGTTGGCACGTGAAGGCATCCGTCCTGCTCCTCCGCAGTGGCGACGGTGTGCGGCTGGATCTCAGTGGCCAGATGTCGCACTCTGCGCCTCACGAGGATCCAATGGAGGCCGAACCCTGGATGGGTGTTCCCCCCGCGAGGAGGATCGGAACGGGTCAGACCTGATACGGAGGAGCGCGCGCGCCGCCGCTTCTTCCTTATTTTCACTCGTCGATACTAAAGCACTTCCTTCGGAATCCTCCAGCGCATCACACGGCCGATGCCCTCCAGCGACTCCTCCTCCCCGAACCCGATGTCGGAGGTTATCGATCCGGAAAACAAGCTCACTGTCACTTTTAAACGTTTGTTGAGATTCCTGAAGCCAATGATTCATCGCCACTGACGGACGTCTCAAGACACCCAGCTGCATTGTGGGTCGTGGAATTCTCCAGAGCATCACCGCACATGAGGAGAAGAGGAATGTTTGGTCTCCGCGGAGGAGACGTGGACAGAATAATGGAAACACTCAGTTCGACACCAAATTAACATAATATTATATTTACATATTCATTAAATTCATTTGTTGTACTGAAAACCTTTTCAACTCATTAACTATACTTTTTGTCACGATTTTAAGGATACCGATAATTTATTACATTTTTTAAATACTGATGTTCATTTTTAGAAAAAAACTAAATATCTTCACATAAAAACTGCTATTATTAACTCATTTTTAAAATTTATTTACATAATTTATTATTAATCAGCCTTAGTCGATGCATGTTTTTTTTCATGATGAATGACGTATTTCGAAGAAACAAATAAACACATTAACGGTCGGATTTAAAATCGTAGTTTTGTGTGAATCTTCCAGATCCGTCGATTTTAAATCGGCTAATTTATAAAAATCGATTAAGAAATTTAAAGTGTATGAAAATGGTTCCATATTTTACAAAGATAATATAAAAAATATATATTTCAGGTTGTTTTTAAATGTTTTATAGTTATATTATTGATTCTTTTTAAAGGAATCGATACCAAATGAACAACCGAATTAAAACCTAAAAATAATTCAAATTAAAACTAATCAAGCGAGCAATCAGACTCCAGATCTGTTTCCTTGCCGTCGTCAAGGAGACGCTGCGTTGCATGTTTAATTTATTTTTGCCTTCGCTCGGTGATTATTTGGGGATGCCAAACTACAACACGTCATTATGGGTTTCGCCCTGAAAGTGTACACTATTTTAATCTTTATAATTATGACACTTATGCAGCTGATTGTGATCAATCATACTTCTCTATTCACGATCGATTCGGTCAGTAGAGGACTCGCTTCATTTCACAAAGGTGTGTTATCGTGTCGTTATCGTGTCGCTATCATGTCGTGCACCCCAACGTCGGCTCGTGGGGCCGTTTGCAGATTTAAAACAATCGAGAGAGAAACAATCCGACATTGTGTTCGGAGGAGAAGAGAAACGTCCTTTGAGAGGCTTCTTCTGTTTTTATGCAGCAAGCAGAAGCTGAATCCATCAGCAGGGTTATTTGTGTCTGTGTTAAACCAGTTAATGATGTCAGAGGAACATTGCTGCAACCCTGCAACAGACATTTATTCACTTTATTTCCACATCCAGTAGTTGGAGAGCAACAGGGTGATTCCTTCGGAGTCTTTGTGTCCGTTATTCTCTCTTTTAGCTCTGTTTTTGGTCTTAATCAAGCAGGACGGTCGACTGAATGAAGCTGTATTATGTTTTACAAAGGTTAATCTTTCACTGCTGGTTGTTGTTAGCAGCATTGGATGGATTACTGACAAAATCTGCTGAACGAAAACCTCAAAAACAACCACAAAGAGACACAAAATGACTTAAAAATAAGATGCAAAGAGACACAAAATAACTATAGAGGAAAGATGGCTACAAAGAGATGCAAAATGACTTAAAATAGATGCAAAATGACCAGAAGGAGACACAAAAAGGTCACATAGACGTGTAAAATGACTACATGGACTCGTTTGAGAGCTGTGGTGTTTCGGGGCCCCGTTCATGTCTTCTCAGGGTCTATAATGGTGCTTTGGAGCTCTGATGTGTCTTCTTTACAGTGTTGAAACGCCGCTGTGGGGCAACGACACGCTGCTTTTGGGGCAAGAAGACGTTGTTGTTGTAAAACCGGTGTGAGACAGGAAGTCTGAGGAAAGAGAGGAGAAGCTCTTCCTTTCTTTTTTCTCTCTATTCGATTAGCATGTGAGTGGATGGGCGTGTCCCACGGGTGTTTTAGAAAGACCTGCTCTTCCAGTCTCAAGTGTGAGTCATTTATATTTCTTTTTGTCATGAATCAAATGGGGCAAAGTTCTCCCGAGGAGGCCGACTAATGGGCTCCGCTGTGGCTGCTCAGGTAGAATACTGTGTGTTTGATTTATATATTCAGATAATGGCTCTTCCAGCACACATAGTGCACGGCCAGGGAGTGCTTAATTGACTTTGTGGGTGTGAGTGTGTGTGTGTGTGTTCTTGTACCCAACACACACACTCGCAGATGGACGGGGGGGAGCTCAAGGGGCCGCGGGCGCGGTGGGAGAGGTCCATCTTCTAATCAGTATTGTCAGCAGTGAAATGTCACACAATGTCACACAATGTCACACAATGTCACACAATGTCACACAATGTCACACATTGACACACATTGACACACATTGACACACATTGTCACTCACAAAGACGACGGGAATGACATCGGAGCTCAAACTCTCGGATGGCGTCTTTTCTTTTTTCCGTGACTCCACCACATTGGTGTTATTTCCATAATCCCCTTTAACCGGACTCCGAACGTCTCCGTGTAGCCGAAAGGTCGCAGGTTCGATCTTCCCTCCGGCGGCGGCGCGTCGTCGTGTCGAATCGACTCTCCCGTCGGAGAGAAGCGACTCCCACTTCTTTCCTCGGACTCTGTGTCCGGATCTGAAGGATATTTACACAGTTTACATTCTTCAGTCGGTAATCAGAAGGAAGTTTATTCTATTTATTGACCCGACACGCCTTCAGCAAATGTCTTCGACTTGTTTAACAATCGGGGAGCCGCCTGCAGGATCACAGTCTTTATTCCGCCGCCGGGCTTTTCCCTTGTTGTTGTGCTGGAAACGTTTGTACGAAGTGGGCGTCGTCGTGGAGACGTCACACTTGTTTGGGGTTTTGAAGCCTCGAGTTTGGCATTTTGGCCGTCGGCATTTGGGATTTTTTTTGTTTTTTGCAACTGGTGAAACGTAAGTGAGCACTTTTCGATTATCCTCATCCGATATGATATCCGACAAAAAGTTCAAGAAATCCAGCAAACCCCCGTGTCGGTTTCTGCTCGTGTTTTCAAAATAAACTTCCGTCTTCACAGGAAACGACTCCGTTAGGTTCAGGCAACAAAACAATTTAGTTATGTTGAGAAAAAGATCGTAAAAATAGTTATTTATGTTGAGGAAAAGATCGTGAAATATTTAATTGGGTTGAGGAAAAGATTGTAAAATAGTCAGTTAGGTTGAGGAAAAGATCGTACAATATTTAGTTAGGTTTAGAAAAAGATCGTAAAAATAGTTATTTATGTTGAGGAAAAGATCGTGAAATATTTAATTAGGTTTAGAAAAAGATCGTAAAAATAGTTATTTATGTTGAGGAAAAGATCGTAAAATATTTAATTGGGTTGAGGAAAAGATTGTAAAATAGTCAGGTTGAGGAAAAGATCGTACAATATTTAGTTGGGTTTAGAAAAAGATCGTAAAAATAGTTATTTAGGTCGAGGAAAAGATCGTAAAATAGTCAGTTGGGTTGTGGAAAAGATCGTGAAATATTTAATTGGATTGAGGAAAAGATCGTAAAAATAGTTATTTAGGTTGAGGAAAAGATCGTAAAATAGTCAGTTAGGTTGAGGAAAAGATCGTACAATATTTAGTTAGGTTTAGAAAAAGATCGTAAAAATAGTTATTTATGTTGAGGAAAAGATCGTGAAATATTTAATTAGGTTTAGAAAAAGATCGTAAAAATAGTTATTTATGTTGAGGAAAAGATCGTAAAATATTTAATTGGGTTGAGGAAAAGATTGTAAAATAGTCAGGTTGAGGAAAAGATCGTACAATATTTAGTTGGGTTTAGAAAAAGATCGTAAAAATAGTTATTTAGGTCGAGGAAAAGATCGTAAAATAGTCAGTTGGGTTGTGGAAAAGATCGTGAAATATTTAATTGGATTGAGGAAAAGATCGTAAAAATAGTTATTTAGGTTGAGGAAAAGATCGTAAAATAGTCAGTTAGGTTTAGTTTGTAGTTGTTTTTGGTCTGTAGTTGTTTTGGTCTCCTTTGTAGTTGTTTTGGTCTCTTTGTAGTTGTTTTGATCTCTTTTGTATTTGTTTTGGTCTCTTTTGTATTTGTTTTTGGTCTGTAGTTGTTTTGGTCTCTTGTATTTGTTTTGGTCTCTTTGTAGTTGTTTTGATCTCTTTTGTATTTGTTTTTGGTCTGTAGTTGTTTTGGTCTCTTTTGTATTTGTTTTTGGTCTGTAGTTGTTTTGGTCTCTTTTGTAGTTGTTTTTGGTCTGTAGTTGTTTTTGGTCTCTTTTATAGTTGTTTTGGTCTCTTTTGTAGTTGTTTTGGTGTCTTTGTGGTTGTTTTGGTGTCTTTGTGGTTGTTTTGGTTGGTCTCTTTGTATTTGTTTTGTTTCTCTTTTTAGTTGTTTTGGTCTCTTTTTTGTATTTGTTTTGCATCTTTTTGGCCCGTTTTCAGTCATGAGTCTCTTACTTTGCAGATTGTCTGATTTCTTTATCGTCTTTCTGTGTCTCTTATAGTCGTTCTATTAATTTCTCGTCTCTTATTGGTCAGTCGGGGGGCTCAGGACGCCCCTTCAGTAATCCATCGACCTGAGGAGATGAATTGGTGATGAAATGGTTCTTGAAATATTTCTCTCTCTCTCTCTGACAACTTTTACTTCTTTGAATACTTGATGTCATCGTCTACATTTTTCACTTCATCTCACTTAAAGGGATTAACCCTGGAATAATCATAGACTTTCATTATAATTCATTAATACGTTTGATACATTAAACAAATAAATAGCCATAATTAGTACAAAATTAAATTTAAGTGGTGTGTTCTCCTCAAACAAATGAAAACAGCAATGCAGGAAACAAATTAATTAGGCCAAAACATTTTAAAGGGCCTTTCAAACTTCATTTCAATTATAAATTTAATTCAGAATGTAATCATCCACTCCGAAACCATGACGTTAAATAACATCCAAACTATCTGCATAGCTGCGCACCAGGAGAGGTAAACAAGACCAACCTGCGCTGCCTGTATGACAAGCTTTGTGGAAATGTATATTTACATATGCAAATGATACATTAGCATATTAATATGTGCTGCATAAATGACCAGAACAGAAACCTGAATATTGGATAAAGCAAAGTTCAAAATGCTAACTAACCCCTCCGTAGAAAGCTTCATAATATATACATTTTATTAATAAATGTAGTTTAAATGAGGCTCTGAATGATGTGTCAACAAACCCCTCTGCATAAAGCTTCATAATATATAGTTTTTATTAATAAGTGTGTATAAATGAGGCTCTGAATGCTGTGTGAACAAACCCATCTGCATAAAGCTTCATAATATATATTTTTTATTAATAAATGTGTATAAATGAGGCTCTGAATGCTATGTGAACTAACCCCTCTGTAGAAAGCTTCAGAATATATAGTTTTTATTAATAAATGTAGTATAAATAGTCTCTGAATGCTGTGTGAACAAACCCCTCTGTAGAAAGCTTCAGAATACATAGTTTTTTTTAATTAAGAGTTATTGTATAATAGGGTCATAACATGACCTCATAGATATCACCATGAAAATTCACCACTTCATCACTCGCATTAAGAGGCGGAGTTATTGTGTTACAAGTGTTATGAAATGTCAACAAAGTAGTAAAATAAATGTTTTCTTTCCAAGAGTCTGAAAGAAGACGTGTTATTGATTTAGCATGTCAGAATTGTGCTTTAATGGTGCAAAACAGACTCCATTTATTTAGTGTTTTCTACCACTGAGATTATCTTATTATTACACGGTAACCGGTCCATGCAGGGGACAGATCTGACCACCAGGGGGCAGCGCCACACACTGCCTCTACTAAGGTTCTCCAATGGGAGACCCCCCCTCTGAAAGGTCTTCAGTGCATTTGAGTTTGAGAGGTGTGTTCCGTTGGCTTCCTGCCGTCCAGCAGCAACACCTCACTGGTCTTGGGATTAAAACCAGTTTGTCAGTTGCGTCACACTCGGAAGAGGCTCGGCTTTCCAAGAATTAAAATACGCAGAGGAAACATCTTTTTATTGCGTTCTGAGCCCTTTTGATTGATACTTTAAATATAATGAAATTCCAGTTAAAATCCAAAAAGAAGCCCGAATCTATGGAGCCGAATCTATGGAGCCAAAATCTAATTCAACAATGTATTCTAAATAAAAAATAAGTGACTGAAAAGTTTTGTTGGGTTAAATATAACTTAGATTCAGTTCTTTTATTTTTTATTTTTTATAAAATATATTTTTTTCATTTTTCAGTAGCAGATTTTATATTTTCAACTTTCAATCTTTTTTTTCAGGTTCAGTTCTTTTTTTTTCACTTTCAAACTTTTGGCTGGGATCTGCCGTGGGGGGGGGCGTGGTCTCAACTACAGGGGCGTGGTTTCAAATACAGGGGCGTGGTATCATGAGTGACAGAAGGCTCAGGACCTGCCTCAACTACGTTGCCTTCAGGAACGCGACAACTATGACTCAATACTTTATATACGCCAGATTCACGGGATTGGCAGTCAACTAAATGTACGCTAGTGACTAAATTATGTTTATTAAGCTGTTTCAGACCATACTTGATACCACAGGCAACACTCGCTATGGTGAGCTACGTGCATTAACGTTGATGTGACAAAAGAAAACACAGTTGGTGATATATTCACTAATGTGAGGGTTACATTAATAGCACTCTGTAAACCCTTCAGTTTCTCCTAAACTCAGTTTCACAGGAGACTCATTAGAGGGTCAGACGGCGGACATGATCAGCGGTTTGAATCTTAATGGGAACCGTGTGTCCTCTGATTTTGGTCGCCAGTCAATAAGTAATATCGTCGTCGTTAAGATGGAGCCGCTGTTTTCAAAAGACACCCGATCCTGTGCAGTGATTCACTGAAGGTCGTTATCGTCACGTGACTTTAATCTGGATGAATGTGTGCTGCACAGAGTAGAATATGGTCTTTAATATAAAACATTACACACAGTGTTGTATCACACGTTAATCTGTGTGGATCACAGCTGACCGTCATCGCTACGCGGTTTGAGGATATTTGTTTGATAGACAGGCGTCAACTTGACATCAGATTAATAAAGATATATAATACAAATATATGACGGACAACAGCGTTTTGTAAAGGATTTATTGACGTGAGTGTTTTGAATAGACGCATACCGCCAACTTAGTCGTTCACTCTCGCTAAGTGTCCTCGCTAAGTGTCCTTGCTAAGTGTCCTCTGCGTCTCCAGCGCAGCCTCACGGTCTGGTGGTGAAGTTTACAGTAAACTGATTTACTGTTTATAGTCTTTAAACAGAATGTGACAAGAGGCTCAGCGGCTCGTCTTCCTCACTTAAAAAAAATTATAAACCAGATAATTCAAAAACCAGTTCATCTCACACACCGGACGACAGGACAGGACGCTGTGTTCACAGTAGGGTGTGAAACGTCAGATATTATAGTGTTGTGAACGGCACAACCTGACATAGTTTATGGCTCTTATACTGCGATATGGTCTGAAACAGCTTAATAAACATAACTTAGTCACTAGCGTAAATTTAGTTGACTGCCAATCCCGTGAATCTGGCGTATATAAAGTATTGAGTCACAGTTCTCGCGGTGCCTACGCTTCCTGAAGGCAACGTAGTTGAGACAGGTCCTCAGCCTTCTCTGTTACTCACTCATGAAACCACGCCCCTGTAGTTGAAACCACGCCCCCTGTAGTTGAAACCACGCCCCTGTAGTTGAAACCACGCCCCATGTAGTTGAAACTACGCCCTAAAAGATTGAAAGTTGACAATATATGCTACTGAAAAATTAAAAAATACATTTCCAAATTATATTCAACCCAACACAACTTTTCTTACACTTATTTTGATTTTGAATACATTGTCACCTCAAGAGATCCACAGCCTAAAAAACAGCATTTTATTAATAAAACCTACAGTTTCTATGGACTTGGGTGAACCCTTAACTTTTCATCCAGGTACATTTAAAGGGTCCAATATTTTTGGTGAAATATCAAAATACCTGCAGAACTAACGCACTACACACCTGTTCCCTTTCACAGTCACTCGATTACAAATCGTTCCACCTTCAGGATTTAATGATTCGTTATCCGGCTCATTAAAAACCCAACTTGTGGCTTTTGGGTGAATGCACACAATGGTGGTGGTGGTGGTGGGGGGGGGGGGTGCAATTTGGTCATTTGAGATTAATTATTAATTTTTAGAAGTCGAAATACTGAAGTGAAGGGAGGAAACGAGTGTAGTGGGAGTGTCAGTGAGTCATTTTAGGAGATGATTTGTCATCTTGAGGGCAGGAACGACTGCCACGCCAACAAGACTCTGTACTACATCATTAAACACAAGCTGACAGTGTGTGTGTGTGTGTGTGTGTGTATGTCACATACATGTGGGTGGGCGTCTGAATGCGTTGGTCTTTGTCTGGAATGTCAAACATGAGCTGGTCTAGTCGAGCCAGTTCTCAAACATGAAACCTCTGCAGAGGAGACTGTGGCCTTCATAAATGTATCCGTGACCTCTAGTGACCAAATGAACTGAGGCAGGGCTCTTAAATTGGATTGTAATTACTCGTTTGATGTGAGGATCAACTGGCAATGAATCAATCAACTCAGTCGCGGATCAATTTTCTGTCGATCCGATCTATGAATCAAGAATTTTGGTTGAATTGAAAAGTTGGTTGGAGGTTTCTTGAAGTGCCACAAAGCCTCTTTAACACAGACAGATGCCTCAAACAGGAAGTCCCCCCCCCCCCCCCCCCCCCCCCCCCCCCCCCCCCCCTCCTATCTCTGATTGGCTGTCTTTGTGCTCACGAAGCCTCTCTGGCCAATCACGTCTCCTCCCTTCCCTCTACGTCCCGCCCAGCCGAAGCTTCCCATCCTCCGTGTGTGTCGCTGCTGCACTCCGCTCTCAACCTCCCGGCTTTTCTGTCGGGGGCTCAGAGAATGTGTGTGTGTGTGTGTGTGTGTGTGTGCAAGGTAGGGTGTGTGTGTGTGTATGTGTGTGTGAGGAGACCACAGAAAAGACACTGCAGAGGAGGAGAGAGTTGTGTGTGTTTTAGTTAGTTTGTTGCGTAACGAGAGACAGTTCAGGGAAGTGATGATGATGATGATGATGAAGGGCTTCCCCCAGCCTCCGCGGGCTCAGGTCAGTGGATGCCATCACAAGTGTGTGTGTGTGTGTGTGTGTGTGTGTGTGTGCAAGAAAAGGACATTCATTCTCCTCATACTGTGTTTTTCAGCCTGAATCTCTTTGTGTGTGTTTATTTTTTTTTTAGCTGCCAAATGTTTCTACGATTAACTTTTATTTTAATTCTCATCGACATTACTTCGTTGTTCTATTAGTCTTTGAGACTGTGAAATGTCAACAATAACAATAAATGCCGTCACAAGTTCTTATTTTTCAGGGGCCGGTTGATCTGAATTTAGCCCGATGTAGATGACACGTTGATAACACATTAATTAAAATAATACGTCTGAACATCGGGTCAATAAAACCACACGAATGTGGCTTTTAATGACTTGTTGCACACACGTCTGGGTGTGTGTCTCGGTGTGTGTTCTCCGATGTACACAAAACACGTATTGTGCAGAGAGAAGATGCACAAGATAAATATGTCTGACTCTTTTGTTTTCTTTGTCTCTGCAAACTAGTTCTAATTTAAGAAGCAGGAAGCCACAGTTATCTGCTGTCTTTAGATTGATCAATCTTATTGATCACTGTGTGTGTGTGTGTGAAAATAAAGTCATAGACGTTAAAGAAAAAAAGTGTGTGTGTGAAGACTCAGCAGCCTGCCACCTGGCTGGCGAGTGATGCACTTTGGGGGGGGGGGGGGGATGCCGTACCCAATTAAAGTGAGTGCTCACTGGGCCGGTATGGTGCACACAAACGCCACAATTAATCATCTTAAAATATGTTCTTGTCCTTTCCAAGGTCAACAACGATCAGCTCAATTTCCTCTCGTTGGGGGGGGGGGGGGGGTCTGGTCTTTTTTTGAGAATATCCTTAAATAGAAAAAGGATTTACCCCGTCGGTGCTATTAATCTACATTTTATTTATGGTGACATTTAATTACGTGTAATAGGAAACCAGCTAAAGAGACGGATACATCCCTCGGGATCTGGTGGAGACCCAAAACGGAGCTAAAAGAGAGAGAATATTTGTGTTAATAGCGGTTTTGTTTTCTGTCGTCGCCGACGTATGAATTGAGCTTTAAAGTTGGTGTGAGGAGAAGTCGTGAGCTTTGTTAGTTTTCTAACGGTTCGAGATTTTACAACAAGTTTCACCAGATTTCTTGCACGTTTTCCCACGACGGTCCAGCGACGCGCGTCAGTTACCACTCTTTACGTGCTTCCAGTCTTCCACAAAGAAGCAAGTTAGGTTGAGACAACAAAACTAGTTATTTAGGTTTAGAAAAAGATGGTGAAACACATAGTTTTTTCATCACATTGCAGTTCTTTTAAAAGCTCTCGAATGGGAAGTGAAAAAAGCAACACATGGGTGAAAAAATGTGGAGGAAAAAGGAGGTTGAGTTTGTGTTTCAGTGGGATTTCTCAGCGCTGGTATCACTGTTCCCTCGCGGTACGAGCAGTATGATCTCTGGTTCCTTCACTCGCCCTCTTTTGCTTTTATTTAGGTTTTTTTTTTTCTTCAAATTCCCTGCATCACCGGTTCCACCAGCTGGCCTTTTGTTTCGACCTCAGCAGACACACCTCGGACGCACTTTCACACACATTTCACTGCGACACACAGGATCCTAAAGCTGTGGGTGGTTTGCATGCTTCAGACTGTGTGTGTGTGTGTGTGTGTGTGTGTGTGTGTGTACGATGCAAACCAAATAGAGTAAATGTTGCTGCATTTGCATCCCATTTGTTTGCAGTGGGAAACGTTACCTGCATGTGAGGGAACTGAAGAGTAAAGCCGATGTATAATTCCCTGTATATGTATATTTATGTTTGAAATATCAGATTTGAGTCAATTCCATTTATTTGTATCACCCGATATCACAAATCCAGTGTGTGTTTTATGCCTCGGGACTCACAAAATTCAGTTTATTTTTTAAAAAGATTTCAGAATATTGTAGTTTGACCTTTTCTGGCCTCTAAAAATAAATAATCCGAGAGGTGAAATTGACCATTCGGACATGTTACTCCACTAAAAAGTTACAGGCTTCATTCCAACATCATGAAACTTTAAACCACGACGTAAACCTAGAACCCGCTGCGGTCGCCGTCTGGAGGAAGTGAAAGCAGACTGACCGCCGGGGAACCGCAGCTTCGCTCTGCAGAACCGCAGCTTCGCTCTGCAGAACCACAACATTATAGAAATTTCCCTGTTTGTGAAACAGACTCAATATAAAACCGTTAATACTCTTCAGAGGAGGAAATGACCTCGTCACTAATTTCACTAAATTATTCTAAAAAAATCAATAAATTAATACATTATATGTACCGACATTTAATGAATGATGATGCATGAGAAACTTTGGTTTTTCTAATGGAAAGTTTCTGTTATTAAATAAATAAGGTGACACAATACGTGAGTTTTACGCAATTATCGTGTTGACATCGTGAATAGTTTTGGCCCGAATAATCGGGACGTGAAGTTTTCCACCCGACTTTTTCACACACCAGTTTTGATAGAAAAACAACAAACTTTTCATAGTATTTTCTATTATTAAACCTGGATGTAGATCAGAGCGACTGCTGTTTTTTCCGCATTGAAACGAGCCACTTCAGGAGGTTTTCGGCCCCTAAAATAAAAAGGTTATTTAGACCCTGTTCCACAATTTAAAACCCCCGGCCCTTACCTGTCCCTCCAGGTGAGCCCCGGGCTCCAGACTGAGTGCTAGCCATGCTGCGGCAACAGGAGCCGACCTCCAGCACGCTGCAGCTGGTGGAAGACGACATGACGAACAGCACGGACAAGCTGGACAGCCGCGAGCTCGACCTGGCGGACGGCGAGTACGACACGGCCGACGCCCACGCCTCAGGTGAGGGCATTGCGTCATCGGCGGCATTGCCCGTCTCCCACACACACACACACACACACGCACACACACACATCCGCGTCACAGATCTGTTTGCCGCGTGTTTTCCTGCAGCCGTGCGGTTGCCGTTCTCCACCGTCTACCACGTGGTGGGCTTCAAGGAGCCCAAGGCCAACGTCTTCCTGTCCTCGCCGGTCACCGCCAAGATCCTGGAGGTGGAGCGCTTCATGTCGGCTCAGGACCGCTTCAACCTCACCGCGCAGAGGAGCGTCAACAAGGTGCTGACCGGCCTTTGAGTTCGTTCTTTTATAATGAGAACCCAAACCAGATTTCTTCTTCAGTTGTTTATTTACATTTGCACATTTTAAGATATTGTCTAGATGTAAACATGAACGATTTAGCTGGAAAGTGATTCATGTTTATTAATGTGCACCGTTGGTAGATGAATTAATGCATTGATAAAAGTGTCAGATCGGCAGAAAGGCACATATTTATTTTTTTTATTAGTAGTTTTAATGTGTAAACGGGTCATATATCATCACTAATATCTATTTTATATTAATGTGAAAACAAATGGATTTTATTCAAGTTTCTCACCAAAAAACTACATTTTACGAGATTGCGCTTGAACACATCGTAACTACCTTTACATTTAATGTAACTCAGTGGATCCTGTTGGTGTCGAGTATATAACATTACTTTTTCCTAAAACTAGATCGATACTTCAAGTGTTTCAATTTATTGAGTCGTAAACCAGATTGGTTGATTTATTTTTCAAATCTTTTGCAAATGCCTAAACGTTGGTAAACTTAAACCTGACCTGCGTGTCTCAGGCGTTGCCGGCGGTGTTCAAGATCGAGATGAAACACGGCGAGTTCACCTGGCTGGTGAAGAGGAAGGAGAAACACTTCATGGACCTCCACCGAGAGCTGAGGACCTACAAGACCTTCATGAAGCTGCCGCTGCCGACGCGAAGGTGAAAAGGAACCAGATGATCTCGGGTTTAAGTTCAGTTAAACTCAGATTAGTTAGACGGCTTCTTTTTGCTCGCCCGACCCGGGATTTGAACCGCCGACCTCCTTCTCTCTCTCTCTCCTTGCAGCCACACGGTGAAGAGGCAGTCGGCGGCGAGGACGGAGGAGAGGGAGATCCCGAACCTCCCCAGAGGGGGCGGAGACGAGCTGGAGAGAGACGGGCAGGTCTCGAGTCGCCGGGTACGCCGCCGGTCGGATTTCACTTTACCGAGTATTCATTTATTGTTTGTTTATCGTCTGTTGTTGTTGTTTATCCCGTGTTCCAGAAACAACTGGAGGACTACCTGAACAACCTGCTCCAGACGCCGATGTACCGGAACTACCACGCAACGGTGTGTGTGTGTGTGTGTGTGTGTGTGTGTGTGAATGCACGAAAACTACTTATTAAAAATAAACGTTATTGCGCAACGACAGACGTAGAAACGCTGGCTTCTCTCTCAGGTGGAGTTCATCGACGCCAGCCAGCTGTCGTTCATCCACGACCTCGGACCCAAAGGCCTGTAAGGACTCCACCTTCCTTTGATGTTGCACCAACACCCTGTTGCTCCATAAGTTAAATAAATACGTCAAGTTCAACTTCTTTTGCACATTTTAAAAATCACCCAAAGTGCTGAACATACGTACCAAAAATATAGCAACAGAGTCGTTAAGGAAATCAACCAACAGATAAAGAAAACAACAATAAACTTTAGTGTTTTAAGACGCTTGTTTACGGAGTTTGTTTATTTCTATTTTTCGTCTTCCAGAGAAGGAATGGTGCTGAAAAGATCCGGCGGCCATCGGATCCCCGGCTTGAACTGCTGCGGTCGCAGCCGGATGTGTTACCGCTGGTCCAAACGGTCGGTGATCGAACACACGGCCATCGTTCCCTTTGATCTTATTGATCAGAAGATCAATACGAGCTACTTTACTCAAACTGGTTCAACTGTGACTTTGTGATCTTATGACCTTCCTTCCTTCACTCCTTCCTTCCTTTTTCTTTATTCCTGCCTTCCCTCCTTCCTTCATTCATTCTTTTCCTCCTTTCCTCCTTCCTTTCTTCCTACCGTCCCTCCTGCCAGTCTTTATTCCTTCCTTCATTCCTTCCCTCCTTTCTTTCTTCTCTTCTTCCCTCCTTCTATTATTCCTTCCTTCCCTCATTCCTTCTGTCTTTAAATGTTTTCTTCCTTTCTTCCTTTTTCCGTACAGAATTTTTAAATGATGTTAATATTTTTGTTAGAAAGAAACCTAGCTCTGTGTGTGTGTGTGTGTGTGTGTGTGTGTGTGTGTGTGTGTGTGTAGCTGGCTGGTGGTGAAGGACTCGTTCCTGCTCTACATTAAGCCGGACTCGGGCGCCATCTCCTTCGTGATGCTGTTCGACAAAGAGTTCAGTATCAAGATGGACTCCAGAGACACGGAGACCAAGTACGGCGTCCGCATCGACAGTCTGTCCAGGTGAGACGCGCGTGTGTGTATTTTATTATTAGATATATTATATTATATATATATATATATATATATATATATATGTGTATATATATTATTATTTACAGGTGTGTGTGTGTGTTCACAGGTCACTGGTGCTGAAGTGCACCAGCTACAGACACGCCCGCTGGTGGGGTCAGGCCATCGAGGGCTTCGTCCAGAAGCACGGCTCGGCCTTCCTCAAAGACCACCGCTTCGGCTCCTTCGCCAGGGAGGAAGTGAACATTCCTGCCAAATGGTAACCACGGCAACAAAACACCGTATTCACCTTTTTGTTGACATTTTAGCTGACGTCTTCTTCGGTGTTCTTTTACGGTGACACCAACAACAACAAAAAAGGACACAGCGGTCTCAAAATGGCATAAATTACACGTCTAGACGAGGCCCCCGAGTGTGTGTGTGTGTGTGTGTGTGTGTGTGTGTGTGTGTGTGTGTGTGTGTGTGTGTGTGTGTGTGTGTGTGGGTCTCGCTGTAGTAACCCGACACAAAGAGGGAAAGTGAGCCTCACCTGCTCATCACCTGTCTCCCTCCTGTGCAACACAATACTGTCTGTGAGAGTGTGTGTGTGTGTGTGTGTGTGTCCCTTAAAAAGCATAATGGAAGAACAGAAGATGGAGAGGTTGAAAAGTGAGAGGGGGAAGTGTTTGTTTGGGTTGTACTTGCTGTCTAATTGTGTGTGTGTGTGTGTGTTTGTGTGTGTGTGTGTGTGTGTGTGTGTGTGTGTGTGTGTGTGTGTGTGTGTGTGTGTGCGTATTCTACAGGTATGTGAATGGACAAACATACATGGAGGACGTTGCTGACGCTCTTGAAGAAGCAAAGGAGGAAATATTCATCACAGACTGGTGGTAAGTGTGTGTGTGTGCGTGTGTGTGTGCGTGTGTGTGTGTGTGTGTGTGTGGGAGGAGGAGGGGGGGGGTCAGGGGGAGGTGTGTGTGTGTCTCAAAGTGCAGTGAGTGACCAGAAACCTCCGCAAGAGGTGACCGCCAAGTGCAAACAGATCTGTTACAGTCTGAGGCTCTGACTACAGTCATTCTAGTACACACACACACACACACACACACAGCATGTAGTATTGAAATGTGTGTGTGCGTAGGTGATTTACAGTGTCTGCAGTATTGGAAGAAGTACTCCTGAGTAAATCATTGTACTGTAATACTACTATTAATACAAAGTATCGCCATTAAACTATATAAAGAAAATTAACTATTGAAGGGAAAAGAAGATGTTCCCACCGAGTGTGTGTGTGTGTGTGTGTGGAATCTCAGTGAGTGTGTGTGTGTGTGTGTCGCTCCACAGGTTGAGTCCAGAGATCTTCCTGAAGCGGCCGGTGGTCGAGGGGAACCGCTGGCGTCTGGACTTCGTATTGAAACGCAAAGCGGTGAGCAGGGCGTGATGGTGGAAACCACAGGATGGCGTGGAGGACTAAAGCTGCCATGATAATAAATTTATTAATATTAAATTAAATAAGAAAGAAAGAAAGAAAATCCTCAACTGTCAAAACCTTTTTTACGACACATGATGTGTTCATGGACCGTCGGAAAAAAGTGAGTTTTTTTGCCGTTTTTCTGGTTGTTTCAATCCCCGCCGGCGGGTTTCCGTTGTTTCCATAGCAACAAGGCGTGCGGATCTTCGTGATGCTGTACAAGGAGGTGGAGTTAGCGCTGGGCACCAACTCTGAATACAGCAAGAGGACGCTGCTGACCCTTCACCCCAACATCAAGGTGAGACGCTGCATTTAGTGCACCTCCACATGTTTATCATGTTCTGTCAACATTTATTTCTGTTTTTATTTATTACACCAATTATTTATTTAGGGACTATATATATATATATATATATATATATACCGTATATGATGATTTAATTAACCTGCACATTATTGTGCATTAATGTATTTCTACATTTATTTTAAAAATTATAATAAATTAATAAATTACTTATTAAATAAATAAATTAAATAACAGCAGCTTTACTTCTCCATAGATGTAGCGCAGACTGGAAGTGTGAAGAAAGACCTCCCCTTAATGAAAACGCCCTTAATATTGCCTAACTTGAACCTTTAATATACATTTTACAAATGTTAGCTATAGAGACTAAAATGGTTTGTAATACCAGGCTGTAAACATGTTTATTTCAGCTGTAAAGTTCATCATTTTAACATCGAGGTCAATGGGGATTGACGTGATTCTGGAGCCTCAAGTGGCCATTTGAGGAACTGCAGTTTCCGGTCTGAGTTCTTGCATTTTCTTTGTTTTCTTTCTGCAAAGGTGATGCGTCACCCCGACCACGTCTCCTCCGCCGTTTACCTGTGGGCGCATCACGAGAAGATCATCGTCATCGACCAATCGGTGGCCTTCGTCGGCGGCATCGACCTGGCGTACGGTCGCTGGGACGACAGGGAACACCGGCTGACGGACGTCGGGAGTGTCACACTCTCACACTTGGAGCAGGTCTCACATGCACACACACACACACACACACACACAAACAAACAATAGCTTTTCATAAATCCTCTATTTATTCAGGGAATACTCTTATATTTTATGTAAGAAACCCATTGACTTATCTATACAAATACATCGGCACAAAGCTTAAAACAAGAAAACATTTATTATTATTTTTTTTTTTTTTTATAAATAATAATAATATTTGTATTTTAATATTCCAATCCAAGATAAAAAAAATGTGTTTATAATAAATATAAGAGGGCTTTTATAACAGTTTCAGTGCTTTTGTTTTGACTCCACCTTTCTGTTTAACGCTGAGCGTGTCTAAATGATTCTCAGGCGCAAACGGCCTCTTCCAACATGGCCGCCCCGGCTAACGGCGCCGGCGGCGGCGCCCAGACCAACGGGAGCGCCATCTTCACTGTGACGGACTCGGTGGACCAGCCCAGGCTGAAAAGTCAGGGGAGGATGAAGAGGACCAGGTTCAGCATCCGGAGACACCTGCAGAAACACGGACTGGCTCAGGCTGACAGCGACAGTGAGCTGGAGGAGGAAGAGAGTGAGTGGATATATATTTAATTTATATAAGGGTGGTTGTATGAGGTACCATAGTCAGTGTATTACTACAGTAGATGGAGTATCGGCACAAGAGCAAAACAATGTTCTGGTGGGAGTTCTGCCTCCATTGGTTAGTTTGTTTGTGTTTATAGTGTGACTTTGGTGAATCTGAACTAACCGTTTAAAACACCAAAGTCACAATAATACAAACAAACTAACTGATGGAGGCAATGTTGGCTCCAGAGGCCCTGGTCACAGCAGCGGCCATTATGGCTCCAGAGGCTCCTATCACAGCAGCGGCCATTATGGCTCCAGAGGCTCCTGTCACAGCAGCGGCCATTATGGCTCCAGAGGCTCTGGTCACAGCAGCGGCCATGTTGGCTCCAGAGGCTCTGGTCACAGCAGCGGCCATGTTGGCTCCAGAGGCTCTGGTCACAGCAGCGGCCATTATGGCTCCAGAGGCTCCTGTCACAGCAGCGGCCATTATGGCTCCAGAGGCTCTGGTCACAGCAGCGGCCATGTTGGCTCCAGAGGCTCTGGTCACAGCAGCGGCCATGTTGGCTCCAGAGGCTCTGGTCACAGCAGCGGCCATTATGGCTCCAGAGGCTCCTGTCACAGCAGCGGCCATTATGGCTCCAGAGGCTCCTGTCACAGCAGCGGCCATTATGGCTCCAGAGGCCCTGGTCACAGCAGCGGCCATGTTGGCTCCAGAGGCTCTGGTCACAGCAGCGGCCATGTTGGCTCCAGAGGCCCTGGTCACAGCAGCTGCCATTATGGCTCCAGAGGCTCCTGTCACAGCAGCGGCCATGTTGGCTCCGTAGGCCCTGGTCACAGCAGCGGCCATGTTGGCTCCGTAGGCCCTGGTCACAGCAGCGGCCATGTTGGCAGCGTAGTCGATCTCAGACTTTTCTTGACGTCTTTAAGCCTCCATCTTTGCTGCCGTGTTTGTGGCCGCTCTGTTCAGGTTGGTCCAACAGCATCACCAGCCAACACACGCTGATCCCCAGCCGGCTGGCGGAGCTGAGGACGGCCGCTCCCATTGGCCAGAGCCGGGCCGGTGAGTCGCAGCGCTGCTGAGTGCTTTGCCGTGGTTCTGATCTGGATCGAACGGCCTTTGGCGCTCTGAGTTTGCAGCTTTGTTCTTTTTTCGATGTGTCAAAGGTCGATTCGGAGAATGTTTTTTTTCCTACTATTCAACTGTCTTATGTCTTTTAGTCAAAACAAAAATCTGCTGGTTTTCACTTCTCAAATGGGACAATTTGATGCTTTTCTCTGACTTTATATAACCTCAAACTTTAGGATTTTGAGGTTCGGGACTCGAACGGGAGATTTCAAGACATCCCTCGGGTCTTGATTTTATAATTCCGTTGATTTGAATTATTATTTCTTTACTATGAATCACAAGGATAAAAACAAGCAAATATGGAATTATAAGTTATAAGAAATAAACGCGACTTAGCGGGAAAATGTAGTACAACATGTCCTTATACTGCTTAAATCTGAATTTTTGAAAGTCTCACAGAGCTGTGGTTTTATTTGATTTATTTACTGGAGCATGTTCTCTGCTCCTGTTCCCTAAATTATTATTATTAAACAAACATGTCTGTTTTTTTATTAGCTACTGTAATCAAATGAGGTCGTAATTACTGTTAAACGGTGTTTGTTTTAATGTATTTCAGGTGAGTGAAATGATTTAAAACCATTGTGTGCGCTGAGTGCAGTGTGCATGTCTCCTCTCGGAGGTTTTATGAGCCACTTTCTTTCCTCCAGCTGCTGTTTAATTTCTGCCGTCAAAACACTTTCCAAACACCGATGCATCACATGGTTTTGTGAGATTAGACCACAGCCATATGTGGTGTGATCGCCCCTCTGAGGGGTTTGGGGGGGGGGAACCAAAACACAACGAGTTCCTCGAAAGGTTCCTTTTCTCCTGAGAAAAGTTGCGTCAGTCAAAAAGAAAGGGGCTTAATTTGTCTGAAAGGTTCCTGCAGCGAAGACTCGTCTTTTAGATTTATTGTACTGCTGATAAATAACTGTGTGTGTGTGTGTGTGTGTGTGTGTTTCAGCGAGCGGCTCAGTGCGTGGTCTGCACCCGGGGGTCGGGGAGCTGTTGGGAAACACGCGGTTCTGGCACGGGAAGGACTACTGCAACTTCGTGTTCAAGGACTGGATCCAGCTGGACAAGCCGTTCGACGGTGAGAACGCTCGTCTCGCTTCACGCGTTCGATGGCGTTGAGAAGCGAGAGGCGACCTCCGTTTTTTTAACCGCCGTCCTCCCTTTTGTCACATTCCCCCGTTGCAGATTTCATCGACAGACACACGACTCCCAGGATGCCTTGGCACGACATCTCCTCGGTGGTTCACGGGAAGGCAGCTCGGGACGTGGCCAGACACTTCATCCAGCGGTGGAACTTCACCAAGGTCAGAGGTCGCGCTGCCCGATTCTAGCCCCAAATGCCGAGAAGTATTCACAGTATTTTAGCATTTTTCACGAGATGCGAGGGCCACTTTGTTATCTGACACCAGACTCCATT
>NC_046985.1:3964075-3971575 GCF_009769545.1 Cyclopterus lumpus | reverse complement strand
AAAAAAATCATCTTTTATGCATTTTCTGTTTGTTTTAATTTGTTTCTTTTTTTTAATCTCACTGTATGCTTTTTATGTTGTTCCTCCATTAATGTCGGATCACATGCACTTTACATTATTACCTCACATCTGTGAGTCAAACATGGTTGTTCCTGGTTTCCAGTGGGAGACCAGTGGATGAACTACATCTCCATCGCCGGGTTGAGGACTCACGCCGAGCTGGAGGGGAAGCTGGTCACCGAGCTCATCTACGTCCACAGCAAGATGCTCATCGCGGACGACAACACCGTCATCATCGGTGCGTTGTTTTCCATGAGTTAAATATTATTTTTAGGTAAGCCAGGTTAGATGTTTCTATTATTTTGTCCACATCTAGCCAATTCTGCAGATGTTTCTGTTATTTTGTCCAGCCCCTGTATCTGGTGGCATAAAAATAAATACGGCTATTAAATATAAAGGAAATCATTAACTTCCATGTGCCCTTAATTTAAAAGTGGAAACCCATTTTAAGGTAAACATTTCTATTTAATTTCCTGTATTTTCCTCATGTGGACTTCAACCTGCAGTCTGAACTCGGGGGTCGCGGCGCCCCCTGCTGGCGGACTCTGTGACGTCACACGTCTTTCTTCTCTTCTTCTGCAGGTTCTGCCAACATCAACGACCGGAGCATGCTGGGAAAGAGGGACAGCGAGGTGGCGGTGATCGTGGAGGACTCGGAGACGGTTACCGCGGTGATGGACGGGCAGGAGTACCAAGCTGGAAGATACGCGCTGCAGCTCCGCCTCGAGTGCTTCAGGTACTAAAACACGTTTATATTCATCCTTCTTCTCAGGCTGGAAAGACATTTAAACCAGAGATTAGGAGGGACACCTATAGTATTATTATTATTATTATTACTACTTTTTACACTGCAACAATCTTTGTTTTGTGTATTGTTTTTGTGTCTTTTTGGTGTTTTTTCAGTACGAACCTCAAAATGAGACCAGATGTCCCACAGAGGCTCTTAATGTAAATCTAATGGATCTGGTCTCTCTCTCTCCCTCTCTCTTTCTCTCTCGCTCTCTCTTTCTCTCCCTCCCTCCCCCTCCTTATCTCTCTCCACACCTCTCTCTCCCTCCCCCTCCTTCTCTCTCGCTCTCTCTTTCTCTCCCTCCCTCCCCCTCCTTATCTCTCCCTCTCTCCCTCACCCTTCTTTCTCTCTCTCCCTCTTCCTCCCTCTCTCTCCCAGGATGATTTTGGGCGCCAACACGGACCCCTCCATCGACGTGTCGGACCCCCTTAGTGATCAGTTCTACAAGGAGGTCTGGATGGCGACCTCCGCCCGCAACGCGTCCATCTACCAGAAGGTCGGACGAGTTTTGATTTGAGCAGATTTTATTCCAGTTTTGTAAAACAAACGAATGCATTTATATTTGTTTGAATGTCGATTAATTTACTCTCAAACAAATGAAGTAAAAAAAGAAACACCTTTTAAATCCATTAAATGTTGAACACTTTCTGTATCAATTATAGTCTCTGACTAGTGTTTGTTGACCGAGAGCAATGCAAAAATATTTATAAATAATCGTTTAGCAACATATATGTACTTAAATGTATTTATTTATGACACAAACAATTCATTGATTAAGTGGATTTCACAGTCGGCAGTTTAAGGACATTTTCTTTAAGTTTCTTTTGTCGATTTTTAAATGTTTTGGCACGTCGACGGTGACTGTTGTCATAGATACGGACTTCGCTGTACATACGGAGACGCCATCTTGAAATAATAATCTTTATTTCTGGTCACATGACGATCCTGGTGAAACATGAAACCCACAGATAAAAATGTTCTATAATAAAAGCACATACTTAAATATTGTAACTGGAAAAATTGTCATTCAAATTTTTAGGAATTAATCCGCAGAATTAAAGAAAGAAACTAACAAATTTAGTTTGGGATCAGTTCTGACTTGTCCGCCCTCTTTTCTTTTTTTGTATTTTAATTTTGTTCAGGTCTTCCGAAGTCTGCCGTCCAGCGACGTGCGTAACATCCTGGAGCTGGAGGGGTTCCTCGCCAAGCCGGGCCTGGACAAGGAGGACCCGGCCCGGGCTCACGAGGAGCTGAAGAAGATCCGCGGCTTCCTGGTCCAGTTCCCTCTTCAGTTCCTGTGCGAGCAGAACCTGCTCCCCCCCATCGGCTCCAAGGAGGCCATGGTGCCCATGGAGGTCTGGACCTGAGGCCGAGGGCCCCTGTGCGTTCATGTGTTCACGCACAACATCCGAAAGGTTAAAAAGAACAAACTCTGGAGCCATTTTGGAGGTCATAGCGGCTGAAAACTGCCTTTTTTAAACTGTTACACTGTCCTGTTTTTTTAATTTTATTTACTCCTTTTAATGTATTTTTTTTATAGTTACGTTTAAAACAACTAACAGCTGATGACGTGTTAGCTCTGCACTACAGGGGTTCCCCTCTGCAACCTAAACAAACAAACTGCTGTTTGTCTTTGCTGCAACTTTCCTCCACGTTGTTCCGATCTGAGCCGCAAAAACTAAAAGTTAGTTAAAAAAGAGAGTTTCTTTGGAGAAGTCGGATAAAACGGATGTATGTGGACGATTAAAAAACGAAGGTAAAGAATTGAATTACATTCTGATAATATATTACATAATTACCATGTCTAAATTGATAATAACAAGCACACGCTAACTAACATTTCTGCATTCATGTCATTAATTAAATGAGAAAGTACTCTAAGAACTCAATTCACACATGAGTTTCATATATGCTATTTATTTACAGAAAACTTTCCATATCGTTAAGAAGAATTACCTCTATTGTGAGAGAAGATGTCATATCGCCTCGCTAGCACCTTCAGGTAAAAAAGTGGAAGTCTCTCTCTAGTTTCAGGGTTTGGTTTGTCCATTCTGGGCTTCTGTAGAAACATGGCGGACTCTCGTTCTAATTTTAATTCTAGTTCCAGGTGGTTACACACTAAAGTAAACATCATTTTAAATAGAAAATTCCATTTCCGGCGCTGATGGAGCGCCTTAAATGCGACACGCTGGCCACAGCTGATGAAGATCTAGGTTTTAGCTGCAAAATGACTTCCAAAATGGCGTCGGCTGAGTTTGTGAAAAGAGCCACTGGACACACAGACACTGACTCTCAGAGCTGATGCATACACAATGTTGTTGTTGTTTTTACAACGGCAACACGTGTACACAAACAAACATGGAGAGGAGTCGACCAGCAGGCGCAGCGTTGAGCTCTACGGAGCCTCACGTTTACAAGAAGGATAGATCAATTAAAGTGATCGACTCTGAGGCCTGACACGCCTCCCCCCCCTGACACGCCTCCTCCTGACACGCCTCCTCCTGACACGCCTCCCCCCCTGACACGCCTCCTCCTGACACGCCTCCCCCCCTGACACGCCTCCTCCTGACACGCCTCCCCCCCTGACTGGACTCCCCCACACACACACACACACACACACACACACCAAACCACCACGCTTTCACTCTACAATTCTGCAACACTATGCAGCGGCCGGCGAACGCAGCTCTGACTCTTCTGTGTTTTATGGGTTTGAAAAGACACAAAAAAATTAAAAGAGGAACGAAAACGGACTTTGACGAAGACGAAGAGGAAGAGCTGTCATTTTGTCTCATCTCTCTGAAGCTTTTTATGTGAAACAGGAAATCACAAGTGCCAAAGATGAAAAGGCTGTCGCCTGACGTGAAAACGGTTCATACGTTCACGACATTCCTCCCACTGTTTAGCCTGAAGGGTCCTGTTGTTATGCTCTGATCTGGTCTTTGTTCCTTTGGCAGCACTTTACTTCACGGGTCTGTAATTTACAATTAATAACGTTTTCTGGAAAAGAGTTATGTTAATTTGGTGCTAATTAGAGTGACGGGGAAATCTTTATTATTATAAATAAACATTAATTTTTTGGTTGATTTGTTAGAGACTGTAGACAAAGTTGAATTTTTGCATGTTCAGCTCATCTTTTGTGCAACTAAAATACTCTGCAAGTCACACTTTTAGTTATTTAGTATTCACAAAAAGCGTCGAAAAAATAATCCGTCTTTCCAGGAAATTACAGACTTGAATAAAGCGTTGCCATTCTGTTTTTAAAAAAAAAAACTTTTAGATTCATGCATGAAAACATAATTGCAATGCTGCGTTTCATTAATGTCAACAAGCGGGAATCCTGAAGCAAGAGCCAAGTTCATTTAAATGGGTCGATATCGGTTTGTTAGGTAACGTGTGAGCGGATGCAAGTTCCTTCAGCACCTTTTTGTTTCTGCTGCCCCCAAGTGGCCAAAAACAAGTCTATTATTGCAGCTTTAAGATATTTATTAGTGCAGTTTTGTGGTTTAAGTTCAACACTTATCTAAAAAGCTAGAAACAATGGCTTGCGGGCCTTCACCTCGCAAGCTGAATAGTTGCCTTTTTTAAAAGCCATGGACATTATTGATGCTCAACGTCGTGCCTGTCTACGAGCCGTGTTTCGTCCAGATGGGCCTTAAACTTCTGTTTATTATTGATGAAAATCTCTGCTCTTCTTTTTAATATTCCTCTCTACCTCCCTGTGTTCCTACCTCCTGCTCCAGTGCAGGTAAAGTCCTCTGAAAAGGCAAACAAAGAGTTTAAAATCTTAAACAGAGTATATTGACATGCAAAAAAACAGAATTCTTCCTCGGATTGGATTACATCATCAGCAAAGAAGTTGATTTTCTGTGCATCCGTAAAATAACTGAATTCAAACCCAGAAATGTTGATATGAATATTGTTTTTAGATAATTTCTTAGTAATCGGGAACACTGTACTGTGCACATTGATTCATATCCGGAGGAATGACGCGCGCTGTGACTTTTAATCTCTTGTGTCTCTATGAAAAATGCACTATTTGCACAGACTGTTGTTTTCTCGTGGCGACCACTGAAATGATCTGCACGTCATTTGTCGCTTTTTTTGTGAATTAAATAAATGATGTAATAATAAATCATTAAAAGCGATCAGAATGTGACATTTAATACTCATCTTATGAAACGGAGTTGATCTAGACTTCTGCTAAAAGCAGATTAAATCATAATAAATGTGATAAAAACCGAGTGATAAACTGAAGAACCACGTCATCGCTGTGTGTGGGATTCGCAGTATTTCTAGACTCAGTATATTTAATTTAGCTACTTTTAATTCAACCAAATACATTATTCACTAGTCCACTAACAGAAGGTTGTTCCCGCCAGCGTCCAGACTTTATTTAAGAGTTCTGACAAAGTTATTTTACTTGCAATTAAAGGAAATGAACTGTTAAAATAAAGTTTAAAGAAAATAATAAAACATAATAAAAGAATTAAACAGCGAATTGATAAATAATACTATTTGGAGATGTTTTTCCGTGGTGGTTAGTGGAAAGGGCTTGGGTGGAAATGGGTAAAATAAAAATAATTACATGATTTATGCTTTAAATTTAAGCATTTCTTCAGCATGTGTAAAATCTGAAATAATTCCTCTTCAGGATATTTTTAAGGGATAGTGTGCAGAATTCTGGTGGATTGTAAAATAATAAGAACTATGTTTTCATTAGTGTATAATTGTTTTTATTAACTGGGAATGAGGGGTATTCAGTTGGTTGCAATCTGCAAACTCGCCACTAGATGCCACCAAATCCTGCACAATGTCCTTTTGAACATTCGGCATATTTTATTCACGACACAGATATAAAAAACAGAAAAATAAACACCTGTCAAAAATATTTGGATCGCAGAAACGAATTAGAAAAAGAAACGTATATATCTTTATTTAATTTATTTCTACGTTTTCTGCTGAATATCATTGTGAGGCATTGGCTCGAACGACAACAAGTACACTAGACATGAGTAAAAAAATTGTAATAAAAAAAAAAAAAATGCCTCGGGGGAAGTCACCACGTATTTCAGTAAACAAAACACATCTTCTCCGTTTGATGTGTTTGCGTCTTCGTCTCTTTCATCCCTCCTTCCTCCTCCACACTCACTGAATATTCATCTCTCTCATCTGCCTCTTTTTTTATCACACTGTCCCCAAAATGAAAAACATGTCACTGATGCAAATGAGCATCAGCTTTGTCCTCAGAAAACCTCCACAGTCCCGAGGTCCTCCCTCCCTGCAGCTCCCATTTGTGCCACTGGATGGCGCCACCGAAACACAGTTCAGTTTGTGTGGAGGCTGTTTGAGCAGCTTCATGCATCACGTGTTACATCTCTGCATTTAAAAAAGACACGTGAGTATGATTTAATGTTTATTCCTTTGTGCACTGTTGTGATTGTTTACAATTTACAGAAACAACTGTATAAAGACGGTGTTTGTTGTTGGTCATTGTGGCTTTTTATATATATTTAATATATTCACAATGTCAGATTTTCAACACAAAATTATTTTGGCCAAAAGCATTCACAATAAAAATATTATCGCAATATGTCTTGAAAATTTAAATAAATGCTATCAGTCAAACTTTTTAATTTTATGGTAAATTAATTAGACTCAAAATACGAGGGAGGGGGAGAGAGTCTGTATTTACTAAATGATTTAAGATTAAACTATAAAAAATGTCCAAGATGACGTCCTCAAATGTCTCAGAGATATTACATTTACTGTCAGAGCAGAGACACCAGAACATATTCACACTCAAGATATCATTTTGACTGAATATTTGGTGCTTGGTGTCCAACCCAAAAGCTCCACCTGGACACAATAACATGAAAACAAAAGTCATCCAATAAGCTCGAAACCTTCAGGTGAGAGTTAAAGTTACTTTGTGGTGACATTAGTGACCACAAACGGGTTTCTCTGAGTAGGCGTGTAAAACCTGCTTTGGCTCAGGTGTGTCCTGAGAACTTTTAATTCGTAACAAAACACACACACACACACACACACACACACAATAATTGCTTTTTGCAGCTTCAACACACACAATGTAGTTCTTTGCTGGTTCAGTGCAATAACATGTAGTGTCCATGATGGAGTGATTCAGTGGTGCAGTATGTGCAGACGTGCACAGACAGAAGCACGAGGCGTTCACAGCTCTTCTTGTGTTACTAGATCAGGGAATCTCAGTTTTGGCGGTTTATTTGCAGCCATTGCATTAAAACTGTTAACGCGCTCCAAAGTGGCCGAAATATTTTCATATGTGGAGGGATTATGTGGAGGGCTCAGGCTCAGGGGACCAGAAGGTTTGGAGCCTCCGTTTGAAGTTACAGCTCTTGTGTTCCCAAAGAGACACAAAACATAAAACAACTACAAAGAGATGCAAACGACCAAAAAGAGACACAAAATATCTACAAAGAGAAACAAAACGACTTCAAAGAGATGCAAAATGGCTACAAAGAGACACACAATGACTGCAAAGAGATGTAAGATGACTACAAAGAGACACAAAACGACTGCAAAGAGAAACAAAAGGACTACAAAGAGTTGCAAAAGGACTACAAAGAGATGCAAAATGACTACAAAGAGATGCAACATGACTGCAAAGA
>NC_046985.1:3479075-3604075 GCF_009769545.1 Cyclopterus lumpus | reverse complement strand
AGGAAGTGGCAGAGTGAGTGTGAGGAAGAGTGAGTGAGGAAGTGACAGAGTGAGTGAGGAAGTGATAGAGTGAGTGTGAGGAAGTGACAGAGTGAGTGTGAGGAAGTGACAGAGTGAGTGATGAAGTGAGTGAGGAAGTGACCGAGTGAGTGTGAGGAAGTGACAGAGTGAGTGAGGAAGTGGCCGAGTGAGTGAGGAAGTGGCAGAGTGAGTGTGAGGAAGAGTGAGTGAGGAAGTGACAGAGTGAGTGAGGAAGTGATAGAGTGAGTGTGAGGAAGTGACAGAGTGAGTGTGAGGAAGTGACAGAGTGAGTGATGAAGTGAGTGAGGAAGTGACCGAGTGAGTGTGAGGAAGTGACAGAGTGAGTGAGGAAGTGGCCGAGTGAGTGAGGAAGTGGCAGAGTGAGTGTGAGGAAGAGTGAGTGAGGAAGTGACAGAGTGAGTGAGGAAGTGATAGAGTGAGTGTGAGGAAGTGACAGTGAGTGTGAGGAAGTGACAGAGTGAGTGATGAAGTGATAGAGTGAGTGTGAGGAAGTGACCGAGTGAGTGTGAGAAAGTGACAGAGTGAGTGAGGAAGTGGCAGAGTGAGTGTGAGGAAGAGTGAGTGAGGAAGTGACAGAGTGAGTGAGGAAGTGATATAGTGAGTGTGAGGAAGTGACAGAGTGAGTGTGAGGAAGTGACTAAGTGAGTGATGAAGTGATAGAGTGAGTGTGAGGAAGTGACCGAGTGAGTGTGAGGAAGTGACAGAGTGAGTGAGGAAGTGGCCGAGTGACTGAGGAAGTGGCAGAGTGAGTGTGAGGAAGAGTGAGTGAGGAAGTGACAGAGTGAGTGAGGAAGTGATAGAGTGAGTGTGAGGAAGAGTGAGTGAGGAAGTGACAGAGTGAGTGAGGAAGTGGCAGAGTGAGTGTGAGGAAGAGTGAGTGAGGAAGTGACAGAGTGAGTGAGGAAGTGATAGAGTGAGTGTGAGGAAGAGTGAGTGAGGAAGTGACAGAGTGAGTGAGGAAGTGACAGAGTGAGTGTGAGGAAGAGTGAGTGAGGAAGTGACAGAGTGAGTGAGGAAGTGATAGAGTGAGTGTGAGGAAGTGACAGAGTGAGTGAGGAAGTGGCAGAGTGAGTGGAGTCTCACTGTGGAGACATTTCACGGCTGGAAGAGGAGAAGTCAAGAGGATCACCGAAGCCCGTCGTAGGTCTCCAGGGGACCGAGACCGTCCGTTAAAAACAATAAAATGACAATCCATCTAATCGTTGTTGACATATTTCAGCCTCGACCAAAGTCACAGACCAACTGACCGACAACAACACGTCTAGAAATAATCAATACAACCTTACAGTGTTATGCTTCTCCGCTACAATGAAAAGTGATGCATTATTTAGTAGACGTATGTCCAATATGCAAAATGCATTGCGTTTTTATCTGGTTTTCGTGTCATTTTCTAACATAAACAATCAGTAAAGAAAGTAGAACTGGAAGGTCGTGGTATGGGTTGAAATAAGTACCCTTGTTACGTAACCCCTGTTAGTGAAATCCAGGAAAATATGTTACAAAACTACGGTTGAAATAAGCTTTCACTTTTGTTTCCCGCAGGACTTGAACATCGGTCTCCTGGGTGACAGTCCTGTGGTTGTTGCCTTACTTCAATTATCCTCATTTTCATGAAAAGTATCCTACCATATATATAAATATTTCCGTCATTCTCTAATAAACTCATACAACACGTGCCGCTCCCATTGGCTACTCAACCCTCTACACCGCCGCGGTAAAACCAACGACTTCCTGTCTGCAGGCTGCTGGTGGACACATGTGTTTGGACTGGTCGAGGTTCATATTATGCAGAGTCAGCAATCTGTGTGGCGTTAAGAGGAGGAGGACCTGGGCTATAATAATATTAGCAGGGTGGGCTCAAGGTTCAGGCAGAGCTAGAGTTACAGTACGCGCGAGGACGAGAAGGCGAAGACCTTCTCGGCTCTCGAACCTGTGACGTTCCGCTTTACAGTTGCAGCCCGTTAATCCTCCTCTGCACATCCACACAATAAAGACTAAAGGCACACGAGGCAGGAGGATCACGTACAAATATGCGTGAAAACTCAGTGAAGCTTTGGATTGTTTGTTGATTTACTTTGCATGTCAGTCGGGGGCGCTTGAAGATTAGAGCGTTAACCGGAACACAGGGGAACCACAAGCAGCGGTGACAACAACAACAACAACAACAACAACAACAACAAGAGAACAAAAGAGTCAGAGAGGCGGCCCAGGGAATATGAGGATTTAGTAAAGGAGACAGAGGTGTAAACAAAGGCAATGAACTGGAAAAAGAAAGCTGAGACCATTTTAAATACATCATGAATAAATCTTAAGTCCCTGAAGGCAAAGTCTAAGTCAAGTCCCAAGTCTCTAGTCTCAAGTCCTGAAGGCAACTCAAGTCCCTCAAGGCAAAGTCTAAGTCAAGTCCCAAGTCTCTAGTCTCAAGTCCTAAAGGAGACTCAAGCCTCAGGTCCCTCAAGGCAAAGCCTAATTCAAGTCCCAAGTCTCAAGTCCTGAAGGCAACTGAAATCTCAAGGCAAAGTCTAAGTCAAGTACCAAGTCTCAAACTCTTGTCTCAAGTCCCTGAAGGCAAAGTCTAAGTCAAGTCTCTAGTCTTAAATCCTAAAGGCAACTCAAGTCTCAGGTCCCTGAAGGCAAAGTCAAGTCCCAAAGTCTCTAGTCCTAAATGCAACTCAAGTCCTAAAGGAAACTCAAGTCTCAAGTCCCTGAAGGCAAAGTCAAGGCTCAAGTCCCTGAAGGCAAAGTCAAGGCTCAAGTCCCTGAAGGCAAAGTCAAGGCTCAAGTCTCTAGTCTCTAATCCTAAATGCAACTCAAGCGTCATGTCAGGTCACAAATCCATAATCTGGTCAAATCAGGTCCTTGTTGTCTCAAGTCATATTTAAACAAATCCAGGTCGGGTCTCAAGTCTTTGAGGACACGTCTGAAGTTAGTCCATACAGGCCCACGTCTTGTCAAAGCAAGTCTTAAGTCAGACACGGTACACTTCATGAGCAATCTCTTCCGGTAAGCTTATTGCTTCACTTCCGGTTGCCAGCGTGTCTGCTTTCTCATAGCGTATGTTCTCAGCTCTAAGCTAATTATGTGATATTCTTTAGTACAAGTGGCTGATTACATCTTAAACATTTAACCACTCGGTACCGCCCTCCTGTTAGTGACGTAACGTTAGCTACCGTTAGATGGCTTCCTTCTACCCTCTAAAATAGTGGCTACGTTCTTGTGTTGCATCTCAGTGTAACAATAACGTGTGTGTGTGTTGTTGCGAGACACCGCGATGTGTGCTTTGGAAATATAGATACATATAGACTATTTCATTAAACGGGCTGCAACCTGCAGAAACTCTTAATTAGATTTGTCCTGTTATTTGATGAACAAACAAAACACCAGAAAGTAATTTCCTATTTACAGATTTGAGGTTGAGAATGACAACTTTGACTTTGACAGGGAGGCAATCTACACCAAACTGTCCCCCGGACACAGAAGAGATTTGACGTAATGGGTGAATATCTAAATTACTTGTGTTGAAACTGACAACAGGAGGCGGAGACCGGACGTCTTTGAATACATTTTTTCTTTATTAATCCCACGGTGGGGATATTCTTCTCTGCATTTGACCCACCCTTAGTTAATAAGGAGCAGTGGGCTGCAGTGAAGCGCCCGGGGAGCAACTGGAGGTTCAGGGTCTTGCTCAAGGACACTTGGACATGCAACTATGGGGAGAGCGGGGATCGAACCGGGGACCTCGTGGTTACGGGACGACCACTCTCCCCAATGAGCTACAGCCGGCCCCATTTTGTTTCCAAAGAGGATCGAATCCCGTTGGTTGCGATCTTTCTATATATATTTTTTCTCAAATGTATCTCTTCATACGTGGTCGTACGCGTAGGGAAACCAGCAGGTTTGAATAAAACAGTTGGGTTTGTAACACCTTTTCTGCGAAAGTACCAAAATCTGAGTGCCACAAATGGGTGTAAAAAAAAAGAAGTGAAGGTCACTCACACACTGAACATGATGAAGTGAGTCTCACTCAGACACTTTCTTTCCATCTCCCACTTCTCAATTTCACCCCTGTGCCCGTCAGCCTCTCTAGTTACCTCTTAACTTCTACTTTGCACTCTGTCTTTCTGCTTCAGTGTCCTTTATTCTCTCTCTCTCCCCCCCCCCCCGCCCTCCCCCCACACACACACACTCTTTTATTCCTCTTCTGCACAGGGTTTAAGATGTCATTGAGAAACCTTGAGATAGATGAGCTCTTCAATGAGAGGCAACCATGGGCTCAGCACCACAATGGAGTTAGAAATGGTATAAATCAGAGAATATGACCAGGAATGACAGCGCTGTTTGCCGCGGAAAGCCCATAAACCCTGATGCAATAATGTTTTGCAGGGAGAATGGCAGAACTTGTCATAAAATCAAACATACGCCCAATACGGGGGGGGGGGTTGCCGTGTGTGTTTGTGGGAAATTGAATAACATGCGTCATGTGACAAAGCGAAAGTCTCAAAAAACAAATTAGAATCTCTTCTCTTTTTTTTTTGCTCGCTTCATGGGATCCATTTAAATGCAATCAGCAGCAAAGTAAAAAAAATAAAAAAAATAAAAAAAGGCCTTTCTGCACGGCTGAAATATGTTTCTCGTTAAAGATGTCAGTGGGAGAAGCCGGGACGGGGACGCTCTAATCGCCTTCCCTTTCATACGCACCGTAATGGGACATGAAACAGCTGTGTAGCAGAGGGGGGGGGAAGAAAAATAATCTGTTATAGTGCGTCATGTGGTCAAGTATCCTCGAGAACCTTCTGGAAACATTCGAGTTGTGGTGGATTATTCTAAATGTAGTGGGTTGTAAGGGGGTACGGAGGGAGGAGGATTTTCCCCTCTGAAGATTTAAAAATAAGCGCCAGCCCTCTTCTCCCTCTCGCTTTTATCTCGTGACACCACGAGCCTGCGGTTCCCATTTTATTTTTAAATTACGGCTGTAGGTTTTGTGGCAGGTTCTTTAATTCAGAGCAAGCGGAGGAATAAGAAAGGCTCCAAAAAAATCACTGAGGACTTCTACATTCCAGCTCCAGTGATCCTACAGGGGTGTGTGTGTGTGTGTGTGTGTGGAGGGGGTGGGGGGGGTACGTATCCAGTCCAGATTTAGGGTCCACCCCATAATCAGCTTGTTTTCTCTACCCAGGGGGAGGATCACTGCGTTTGCATTTCCAGGTAATTAAACCGTTTTCTGAATCAAAGTGAAACTCAGCCCCCCCCCCCCCCCCCCCCCCCGCAACAAAAAAAAACTATCTGCATAATAAATAAGTTATTTTCCTTTCATGTAAACAATAAACAGTAAAGAATTGTTTGCCGTGACATTCAAAATATATCAGACTCCCTTCCAGCTTTTGCTGTGTGTGAAACATTTACATTTTATTCATTAGAACTTTCTCCCCACTTCACTTTCTTATTATCAAAAAATATCTTGTTAGCTGCAAACTGGATCTTCCTCCAGCGGGAAACTAAACAACCTTTAGGGAGCTGGGGGAAATAAAGAAATCCCTTAAATTAACTTGAGTAACATTTATCACGTCACTTTGGGGGCTGGTGTTATTACATGAAATGCAATATTGCATACATTGTTTATTACTTCTCAGCGGGATCTACTTTTTAAATAATAAAAAAAAACGACGTTACCTAAATCAAACTTTTCTCCTCCTCCGCTGCAGAGCGGCGTCCCTGTTCAATAATACATCCAGATCGTAACCAGTCTAGTCAGGTCTGGACCCAGTAGTCGTGTTATTTGGAGTCAAAAAGCTCACAGAAACTGGCTGTGCATTAACAAAAAAGATCATCTAGCAGCTGAAGAGAGTGGATATTGGACGATACATTAGCAACTACTTCATACGGTAATTGTATATATATATATATTTATATATATGGCACATTCTCTGTCAGGTAATTGTGGAGTTCTTCTTCCCTCTCAAGGCTCAAAAGTAGCAGATGTTTGCAAAACATTAGTCATAACAACCTTAAAAGCTGTGCATCTCTCAGAGTATTTATGGTGTTCTGCCCCCTAGTGGCAGGACATTAGACTAATGCAGCTTTAAGGTTAATATGCAGTAACTGTCCTCAGTTGTAGTTTACTGCCATCTGGCATCACGTCTTATCAGAATAAAAATAATAAAGTACGGTATTTCCTTGTATACTAAATGCCAAAAGAGTTTGTAGAATAAAATGCACAAACAGGTTTTTTCACAGCAGCGAAAATGTTGCTTGGAAGTATTACATCTTATCTTATTATAATGTTTTTACTTCTTGAACATTTGTCACCGGCGACATTATCTTCACTTCATCTGTCGTGTGTGTGTGTGTGTGTGTGTGTGTGTGTGTGTGTGGAGCGGCTATCACAGATTATTCAAGCCTCATCTTCATTTGCAATAATTTAAATAGACGTGCAAAGATATTAATATTTGGTAGATTCCATGTAGACATACATATGGGATTTAGTGTGGAATTAACAGAAACGCTCTAACCTCCGTCAGACAGGAAGTAAGGGGAGGAAGTAAGACGTCTTCCCATAATGCACTTCCTGGGAGACGGCCAGAACTGTTAATTATAGACAAACCGAACCGATGCTTTTCTCTCCGTTTCCGATTAAAATAATAAAGCCACAGCGGCGATTGGAGGCACTTTGCGCTGCAGGTTGGGTGAAAAGATTACCACTTCCTATTATTACCTGCAGAAATATGAGGCGCGCATCAATAATTCTTCCTAATGGCTCAATGTGTGCGATTTAGATGTCAGCTTCTCATCCTTTTCAAGGATTTGCATTTGACTGCTTTTTTTTTTTCTCTTTTCTGCTGCTTGACATGAATTAGAATTGGACAGGTGAGGAGACAGATGTGTTTTATGTGTGTGTGTGTGTGTGTGTGTTTGCAGCCGCACACACTTGACCGGATCCCATTAGCCCGTAGCTATTTATTTACAGCGGTAGAAAGCTACTGATACCAGGAGAGAACATCAAAACAGGGCAGAGAAGTCATGTGTGTGTGTGTGTGTTGTGTGTTTGTGTGTTTTCAGACCTCACTATTGATCTCAACCCCCCCCCGATGACCAACTTTCACATCTCTCTCTCACACACATCTGAAAACTCCTGACTCTCCTTTCCAGGTTTCTCTTCTCTGTGTATGTTTATCTCGCGGGTAGCTGGAGTCACGTTGCTTCTTTTGGAAGTCGTGGGATTCCTCTGGTAAAATAATCATAATAAATAAATATACAGGCAGGGAGGGGGGGGGGTGGGGGGGGGGGGAGACTGTCAAGAGAAGCCCGCTTTGTTAAAAGTAGAACAGAAGAGGCAGCTGTCTCAAATGCTTCCTTTTGATATCGGAGCGGAGACCTCGTGACATGTTTGTGTTGCTGCTATTTTCTGCTTGACTTTGCTACTGATGGAAATAAATCAGAAATAAATCAATAAAGCTATAAGTTCTACTGTATTTCTAAAACAAGCGAATAGGCCTCATCGTGACCTGTTAATAAACCATTTGTTCAACCAGGGAAAAGTTCGGCCTTTAAAGCGTCAACTGATATCCTGCTACCTTAAAGTGTTGAGAATTGTTTTTGGCCACTAGAGGGCAGAATACTTTGAAAAACAACCATAGACTAAAGTTGTTTTTCTAACATCTTCGCAAACAATTGCTCTTTACACGTCGACGTGGGCTAGCGGAGCCGGGGATCGAACCGCCGACCCTCTGATTGAAGGAAGAACCTGCTCACCACTTAATCAAATATATATTAGCTACCAGCTGGTGAACATTTAGCAGCTAATTAGCAACATATTTCACCCCAAAGACCAAAAACAGAGCTAAAAACCCATCAAGCATCAGTGATATCGGTGACAAGAGGCCTGCAAAGAGTCCAAAAGGCACTAAAAGACATCACCCACCCAACGTATGGGACGACACATTGCATTTTGTTGAGCAACCCTGTGTTTGTACAATGTCGATAAATCAACCTTGGAAATCGAAAGAAGTTATTGCATCGTAGAAGCTGTAGAAAGCGCAACTTAATGGTTCAGGAATGGAGGCTTTGAGTCAGGCATTAAACAACAAATTCACCACGAAACTCAAACACAACCTTGATGTTTCACAGGAAGAATAAAACTATTCCTCCGTCACTCGTAAATCCATGTATACATTCAACCTCCTCATCTATGGACTTTAATTATGTATTCTAAATATAATTTACTGAAACGCCGGGCGTCTTTCATGATTTATACAAATACATTTACCCCCATTTGTCACATCCAAAAAGTCCATAATGAAGAAGACGGGCTCCTCTTCTTTACATTCTTCCTCCCCGCCGCCGTCTGAGCCCTCATTTCCCTCTCTTCAGAAAAAAAAAGAAGAAAAGAAGCCGTTTGCCTCCATTCATCCGTCGGCACTGTGGAAAACCGACTTCAATAGATCATGATAATCCATAACCACAGACGATGAATCGCTAATTTGTTTGGGGCGTTTCTATTTGATCATTACTTTTACAGTACATTGTGCCCCAGTTGAGTGCTTTCACACGACCGCACACATTCTGCTCGCTGTCAATCACCTGACGCCCGCAAGGAAGGAGAGAGGAAACGTCTGCTGGGAAACGCTTCATTAAATACGAGCTCAAATGTCACATTTGTACACGTGAACGGTAAAGAATATATCTTTTGTTTTGTTTATTTTACTCACCCTTTGGACCAGGATAGTCTTTAGAGTCTGGTGTCTATTGAAGGCCAAATATAATGTGTTTCTATCATAAACCTTAAATAGATCATAAACGTTTAAAAACAGGCAGCAGCTAGTTATACGTCAGTAAGTCAAATATTTGAAATGGTGTTTCAGGGTATTTATGAGATGCAACAAGCTTTTAAGTAATCATTTAAAACTCATTATTAGACGCTTAAAGAAAATGGTTCGGGTCGTAAAATCAGCCAATAAAAACACATGGGAGGGCGAGGCAAACACAGGACTTTCAACCAGGAGACCCATGTTCTTGTCCTAAAGTGTTGCTGAGTTCTTTTTAAAGTTAAGAAAGTGATAGATAGATATATAGATAGATGCTTTATTGATCCTGCAAGAGACATTTCTTTGCTACAGCAGCATTAGTATATACAGGTTAGGCAAATAACATATACAAAAATGCACGATATCTAAAAAAATATATATAGAATAAGAAAAATGCACAATATATACAAAAAATAAAATAATAAGAAAAATGCACAATATATACAAAAGATAGAATAATAAGAAAAATGCACAATATATACAAAATATAGAATAATAAGAAAAAATATAGAAATAAAATATAGAATAATAAGCACAAAAAATAAAAATATAGAAATATAAATATAGAATAAAATATAGAATAATAAGAAAAATGCACAAAAAATAGAATAATAAGAAAAATGCACAATATATACAAAAAATAATAAGAGAAATGCACAATACATACAACAAATAAAATAATAATATTAAATTAACGAACAAAACCAAACAGCAGTGCGAAGATGTAGCCGACAAACAAACAACGGCGTTATAGATGAGTGATTGATTTGGCCGGAGGTGATTTATTATAAAGTTTTCTGCAATGATCTCCTGTATCTGTTCTTCTCCGTATGTCACGTTGTTTTGAGTTTTACTTGGCTTACGAACTTATTTTTTAAGCCTTGAGGTTCATTCCCACTGGGGTGAGAGCGGGGTGATATTTTTGGGCGCGTTGTGGTTAAAAAGAAGCATCGGGTTTTCGCGGTGACCTTGGAATACTCGGAGATGCATGGAAAGGGGTCTTATCCCCCCCCCCCCCCCCCCCCCCCTGATATATGCGCTAATAACATGGAACACGGGGGTTTGAACATAAATCTGTCAGATTTTTTTAGAAAAAACGGAAAGTGGAAAACTGGCAAAGCCGAGGCGCTGCATAAAGTTTGTCGAGCAGTGCCAAGAGCCGGGGCTTGGCTGAGGCCGTGGAGGAGCACTTGGACGAGGGCAGCTGCAGCTGGTGGGGTCTGAGGTCACGAGCAGATGTCCTTCACAACCTCCAACGACGGGCTGTTACTCTTTTGTCGGGAGCTCTCGTTTCAAAACTGCCAAGTTTCCATCAACCTCTAACATGCAACTCTAAAATAAAAACCCACACATTTCAAGTATAGGGAAACGCTGTGCTTTTTACCACTTTAGGAATCAACTCCATTTTCTTTTTTTACACCCCCGCCCCCATGTGTATATATATATATATATATATATATATATATATAAATCAATACACACGTACAACTTTGTCTTTGTTAGCTTTGACTTGGAACTTTCTTTCCTTACAGAAAATCATTGTTTCGAGTCCCCAGACAACAAACGGCGAAGTGCCTCGTGAGCTCCTTCTTGTGTTGTTGTTTGGGCTTCACTTTGAGTCAAAAGAATCAGCCGCCAATCAAGAAAATGTAGTGGCTGAAGTGGAAAACTAGAAGTGAAAGCAGTTGTTTTGGGTGTTCGTGCTTGTTTCTAGTTTTGGGGTTGGGAACAATAAATGTTATCACAGGCACCCAAATGAGTTAGTTGGAATTCAAATCCACAAAGTTTCAGTTTTCCATTGAGAACCTCTAAATTAAATAATAAATAAATAATTTAGTCCACCACGCGTGTGTGACTGCAGAGCGATGCGTTGTGAGTATTATTATAAATATAAATATAATGCAACTCGAGTCATGAGGACTATCTTCGTCCTTCCCCTTGTTGTTTTCTTTTCTTTTTAAACCAACAAAAGTTATGTTTGCGCTCAGTGTTGCTCACCAGAATGCATATTTTAGTGCATGAGCGCATTCATGTGCACGAGATAAATAACAAAGGGACCAATTCATAAAAATAAAAAAAAACACTTTCCGGTCCTCGGTGGTGACTTTAACCCCGGTCCCCTGAGTTAAAGTCCTGTGTTTGTTTGACACACCCACCACTACCTCTTACAGTGGAGTAGTCACGTGGATGCCTTTTCATTTATAGCATCCACCATCAAAAAGGATCCTTAATGGCTTTTTAATTGTATTTGTTTTTTTGAGTGTGTGTCCGTCACGTAATTTTAACACATTTCTCGCGACAGATTGTGACCGTGTCACGTATTTCCGTGATGTTTTGTTGGGCGAAGCTGTTTCCTTCTTTCCGAGGGTTCGGTGTTAATGTCAATAAGAGAGAGAGAGAAGAGAGGCAATCGGCCTAGTTTAGAATAAATGGAAGCAATGTGAAAGAGCTAGCATGATGTTCAGGAATACACAAACTAGCACCTCTACAGTAACACAGTATTTCTTCCTATATATTTCCCTTCACAAATACAATGTTTAAATATGACAACCGACACTTCTGTGCAGCGTCTCGCCGCTCCTGCTGAGTGCATAATGCACAATGACTTGAGATTGATATTGATCTTATCTAACTCTCTGAAGGGTAACATCTTAAAAAGTATTCAGAAATGTTGACCAATCTTTCTGAACTTTTCGTATATATATATATATATAAAACGTTTTTTTCAATCAGAAAAGCATTTCCACAAACTGTGCACTGTGTATTCTACGAGCGTGAAAAAGCTCTTGTCATTCAATTGTCTGCCAATCAGCTCCCCACAGACGCCTTCAGCCGAACGGAAGATATCAGAGAACACAAGCACGAGCGGTGGGGGTTGACAGTTTTGACAAACTCGTTTACGCCCTGAATACAAGAGGACGGCGTCTGTTTATTTCCCTTTTTTTTTAATAACAGTGGGCAGTTTGGGCACATCGTGAAGCCTTCTCACTCACCGCTGTCAGGCGGCACCACCGGTAACAGTTCTGCATAATCATGCATTTGTCATGTTCACTGTGCCCGAGTCTTATTTCCTGCATGCACGCAACCTGCACCGATTCATAGCATGTTGCTAATGACCGTTAGCCGTGAACTCGCTCTGCTAAACGAGCTGCACGTCTGTGTTCCTGAAGCTCATGACGGTGACCTCGCGCTTCGACCCTTTTTTCTTAATTGGTCCTTTCTGTGATGAGGTTTTGAGATTAATTACCTTTTATGGGAGCTCCGGCTGCCTTACACGGCGCGGGGCCGTCGTGTTTTACAAGCACGACGGCAACCCGAGCCGTGTTCTCGGCACAGCTGTCAACCTGATTGATTACCTCTGCAAATATCTAAAGGTTGAGCCTCTCACCTCTCGACATTTCGCCGCGGCTTCCTTTTTGGTTAACTCTGACTCCGAACTTGACAAAAAGGATAACAAAACAAAAAAAAGCCGGAGAAATTCCAAAACAATGGACGTGGCCTTAGAAACATTAAATGTCAGGGAGAGAACGGTGCCCGGAGGAGAGCTGCTGTCACGCTGAGCCTCAAACCAATGTGATATAGATGTGAACTGCTGTGACGGCTGCAGACAAATATCAATATTTCTGTGTCTTTAAATAAAGCTCAGACTCCAACCAAGCAGGTTGAATCAGTGGTCCGAGCTTTCAAGTTACATCATTGATTAATCACGTTAACGCACAATTGCAAACAAGTGCTCTCAAAGCCACGTTCTTTTGATTCCCAGTGATGCCTAGGATGCTAACTTAGCTAGCGACTACATGAGTAGATGACTGGTTTCATGATGGAAGCAGAAATGGAAGCACCTGACGGTGGTGACGAAGACCAACAGTGAATTGGAGTAACGTTATATCTTTGGCGGTGTCACGAATTCCCCGTCTTATTAGTTGTTTTCTGGTTTAATTAACTCTCGTCATTTCAGACCCGGTCATTCACACCTGATCGTCCTTCATTCCCTTCACCTGGTTCTCACGCCCATCTCACCTCCAGCCCATTCCCTCGTTAGTCACTCACGACTTAGGTCCCCTCACTTGCACTTGTCCTCTGCCATTGTCTTGTGTTTTCGTGCCAAGCTCTCCAGCATTACGTTAGTCGCTGTTCCTGATCTGCTTGTTTTGACCCTGCCTGTTCTGACCCTGCCTGCCTGCCCCGTCCTTCGACCTCCTGCCTGTCCTGACCTTCGATTCTCTGCCTGCCCCAGTTTGGACTTGTTTGCCGCATGGACTGATCTCCCGGTTTTGACCTTGCCTGTACAAAGTAAAGACGATCTTCTTTGTACATATCATATGTACGTATCTTCTTCTTCCCTGTCTCAAGAGTCATGCTTGTGGGTTCCAGTTTGTAACACCATTACAGGCGGGGTATCGAGGGAGGGGGGGAGACATGTGTCTGATCTTCTAATTTAGCTATACATGGTGTATGCTAGGCTAAGGTTCGCTACCCACCGTGAATCAAATGAGACAATTAGTGTAGTAGACAGATCGCTAGTGAGTCAGTGAGCTGAGGAAGTGTTGACAATTGTGAGAATGTTGATTTGAGTCATCTTGGCTATAATCATTGCAGCACAAGTTGGTTAACGTTAGCCAACTTAACGTTAGCTAACTTAACGTTAGCTGACTGAACACACCTCTATCTGCCTCAGCGGCCTGTGAAAGGCTATTTAGCATCGCAGGACGAGTCTTCAGCCCAAAAAGTTATTTTGAAGATGAACAGGACATTTATCAGTTTCAAGTAATGACTGGGTTGTTACTTTCTGCTCTAGTATTGATCATGTTTTGATATTTGAGTCATTTTGTGGATGATCAGATCGAGTTATGATGGAAGCAGTCGCCCAATTGCAGATTTAGCTTGAGCAAAACCTTTTTCTATTGTGTTCAAATCAGGCCCAGAGGAGTTTACAAGGTGTCCTTTCTCAAAACACTGACTTGATGCATCAAGTTGATATTTATAATGAACACAATATTATGCATTTGCCCTCTACATCCTCTAGTCGGAATGAGCATACTTATAAATGCAGTTACAACTCCTTCACAGTGTCATATTGCTTTTTGGAGATTTATGATGATAAGTTCATAGTAGATGTGCAATATATTATGTTGAACATAGTTGCTCCTGGATGGATTGCAGCCAACCCAATTATGTTCAACACAACTCCTTGTCCTTGGATAAATTTCATAATTCTCAAAAATTCTGACCCTTTTTTATAAACAGCATTTACTTGTACTTTTACTTTGAATACTTTACAGTACATTTAATATCAGAACATTACTTTTGACACTTTAAGTACAGCAAATATCAGATACTTTAAGACTTTTACTCAAGTAGTATTCTCATGAAACTTGAATTAACCAGTAAGGTATCTTTACTTAGTATTGCTTTTGGGTACTTTATACACCACTGGTTTCCATGACGTTCATCTCATCACAACTTTATACTTGCTGCAAAGAAAAGAAAATACGATTGTTAGACTCCTTATTTTTAATTTTGAAGATGAAATTGTAATCATGAGCACCACCGAGAAACTTCACCACCTCCGGGAACGCATGTTGATTAACAATTTGAAGCCATAAAACCCTTTTAATTAACTGTGAGAGGCTAAATGTACCTGCTGTCTCCGGGTGGGATTTTCACGAGAAAGAAAACCGTCGACAGTCAAATGAATCCACCCCGAAACCCGAGCCTGGTAATCTGTGATGAAAAAAACCCCAGAGCCCTTTGATTGGAGAGATTCGTTGGTTATTCGGTGTTCAGCGCGAGTGTGTACCGTTCACACGTCGACATTTTCACCAGTAAATGTCACACTTCAGTCACTTTTCATGCTGCCTGCAGGAAAATGTACGACAAGGGTTCATGGCCGGATTTATGATTTCCCTCCTGGCAGCGTTGACCACGAGGCCCCTTTTTTCTTTGTGGGGGCTTCGAGATTATAGTTTCACCAACAATGAAGGGAAACTAAAATAAAATGGCAACCCTCAACACTGATGGAGTACAAGGTGATCAGACAAAGTCAAAAATATAACAGAATACATCAATAAATAATGTAGTAATAAGGAGAATTTTTACGTTTTGGCTTTTTTATGTGTTGCTTCCGGGCTATCAGTTATGAGGCAACGCAGATAAAATGATCTTTCGAGCTCATTTCAAGTCCTTCTTGATCTTGGCACACATTTAATGAATTTTAGCCCCATAGTTTCCCATTTTGCTTATATAGCTGAAGGGTTTTTGGTGACAAGCAATTAGAGTAAAAAGAGACCATAAAGCAGGCTATGCTTTACGGGGCGGGGCTACCTACCTTGTGATTGACAGGTCGCTGTCCGTGTTTCCATCTTAGAACTTGAACCCTTATGACAACGTGTTTTCAGTTCGTGGGAAAGTTAATCGTCACGTTTTTGTTCGCCTAAAAAATGTTCCATTCTGCTTTCGGTCGTACTTTGGCTTCACCCCCTCGTGTCACTTTTGGTTGCAGTAAACCAAGATGGCGACCACCATGTCCACGAGACACAGTAGAGAAGACGGGGTGCTAAAGTAAACTTCATATTTAAATAGCACATTTAATCATTAATTTAGTAGGCAGTATAAAGTACATAACATACGAGTTCACAGTATCAGAGAAAATTTTAATCATGGTGATAAAAAAAACTTGGGAGGATAATGATTAAAATACATATCGATGTAATAAATAATATTTCTGACTCCTCTCTGAATGCCTTTTGTCATTCTGGGAGCTCATGTGAATTAGAGCAGTTACAAAGCCCAATATCTTGGCATGTCTGAGGGGGCATTCAGCCGACTAAACCTTTGTCAGGTGTTGCGGTCACCGGAGGAGAAGGGACCGCTTTAATAAATGATATTCTGTATTTTTATGGCGTTCGGCACCCTGGCGTGCCCGTCTTTAATGGGTGGCGGCGGCTTTCATTGCTATCAGACCGGAGTATAAAGAAGACATTTCCTTACTATAATAAAGTGACTTCAACAAAGAAAAAAGAGATCCTGTTCCATTTCAATAAGCTCATTTGTACAAAGCCGACGAGGTGGAGGCTTTTCAAAAGAGACCGTCCTTTAATCTTAATTGCCTTTGTCGGCTAGAAGCTACTGTAAAGGGAAAATACCTTGAGTCTATATTTCAAAAGGATAAAATACCTAATTTGACACTTTCTGTTGTTGTCGTTTGATCACTCAAAAAGTTATTTGTGAATAATAAAAAAAGAAACATCTTTTGATACTTTAATACAGCTAAAAAATGAAATATCCAAACACACTAAATAACGTCCCTGAGTCTACAGTTTGCACTCTCGCAATAAAAGTTCCTGATTTAAAAAATGTCCTCGCACAAGATACACAACGTACCTCTATTAACCCGACGCAATGCGATCCATTCATTCATGAATACTTAATATGTGCAGAGAGAAGCCATTTAGTCTCGAGAAATATCTAATCAGACACGTGATTGAAATTTCACCAACATGCTCGTTAGCTTAAAAATAATGCATCGGTTCCAGCAAAATCACACGGAGGACGGAGTCTGTTGAAACTGAACACTGGACTCTTTGTTCTTCTTCTTCTTTCTATTTGCATCCATTAGAGAAGAAACTGCATCCGAATGAAACGGCTCATTTCGTGATTCAATATTTCCATGTTCCGGTGGGGTTGGGGGGGGCAGCGCCGCCTGATGTTTCGACTTCCTGTTTCTGAATCTGTGCCGTCGTCGTTCAGACTGCATCAGCACGACTGAACTCCGTGTTAAATCGGCGGCGGTTCATTTGATTCGGCGTTGTCGGAGGAACACAATGGGGAGCGAGCATCTGGGGGGGAAAGCGCTGGCACAGACTCGAAAGCAGCACTTTGCACGTCGGGCAAAAGAAAACACAAAATGAATGCTCGTTTCCATCCACCGGTGTGAACACGAGGAGCTCCGGCTTCAAGAAACAATGGAATACACCCATCCATTATTGTCCCATCGTATCATTGCACAAAAAAGATTCGAGGTGACGTCAATAAAATGGCGTAAACCTAGAGGGAATGAAAAGGATGCGGCAAATGTGAGGAAAATATGGAGTTGATGCCTTAATTTGAAAGAGGGTTAGTTCGCCCTTCGTTTGCCTCGTGTGCAACACAATGAGCCTCTTGTGCTTTTATTATGAGGGTCAAAACTCTCATTGTTTATTAGTATTGTTCTTTAAATTGCTGGGAGCTGAAATGAGCAAGAAACATGAAACATATTTTAAATCGACGCCCAAAATGCGTGATTTTGGAAGGCCGCAACCCCTCAAAAACAACATATTTTCCTTCTGATTGCTACCGTATATTTCCGTGGAACATTATTGGACAAAAGCATGTGCCTAGTGTTCAAAATATTCATCACTTTTAAAAACCGGGTGGTTCAATCGTCACAAAAACTTGCCGCCCCCGTCCACTAAAGCAGTGTTTTTCAACCTTTTATGCGTCAAGGCACACTTAAGACACAGAAAAAATCTCACGGCACACTAACAACAGGAAATGATATGCAAATCAAACCCAAACATAGTTTCAGCATGAGCATAATATACTCTAAGAAATCAGGGAAACGTGTGTTCTATTTGTTGTGTTTTATTAAACTTAACATCATCCTAATGCCAAGATGGCACAGGCTTTATGCCCAGGTACAGATCATTTTATGCCTGTTTCATAGTGTTGTCACGCAAACGAACAAAATAGTTTGGATCCTTGTCTTGGAGCGCAGGGTGTTTAGTTTGCAAGTGGCGTTTAAGCTTGCTAGGGACCATGGCACTGTTAGCTAGCTTTTCCCCACACAACGCACAACGGACTCGGTGCGGCGGGAACCCCAGTGAAGGAAAATCCAAATGACAGATACTCATCACTGTACTGTCTTGAGCTCACCGTTTTAGCCTTCTTTTGACACCCACTTGTAGTGGGCTCATCATCTGGATCAAGTGTGGGGGGATCTTGATCAGGACCTAGTTTTCTTTTCAAAAATTTCTCCATTAGACTTTTATGCGTGTACTATACCTATCTCTTAATCTCACTTTTTTAAATTGTCGCCTCAGCAAATCTGCCTATTAATTACGCTGCGTACCCACAGGCAGAGGGGAGTATTGAGCCTTCATACCACTGTAGCGACCCTGTGACGTGGCTGTCAATCACAGTGTGGCACCGTGCGTGCTGGTCGAGGGGGCGTGCCTGTGATTGGAGGAGTAGAGGGGAGGCGGGATTAACCGGTCGGAAAAGGGGAGTTAAGTGTAGAACGTCGTCCCGTCTCCGTGTCATCAGTGCAATAACGTCCGAAACATTACACCACCAACAGCGCGACGACATACACACACACAAACACACAAGTTGGCTTTTTTTTTCCACGAATAAAGTGACAGTATGTAAAAAAAAAATATTTTTCACGGCACACCTGACAGCCAACACTGCACTAAAGGTACCAAAAACTCAATGTTGCTTTTATCCACTCTGCATCCATTCTGGAACCCTGGACCTCTTGTTTTTGGGAGCAGTCTTCCCGTTGGTGTCCAGGTTGTCTTCATCTTTTCTATGCCAGGGGAAGAAGTAACCGTCCAGGAGGATGAAAGGTCTCAAACGTCTGGCATCCCTCGACAGAAGGGTGACCTTGCAAAAATACAGGAGACCAATTCTCACCACTTTCCATTCACAGCTCAAGTCCATTTTTACTCGTAATTATTGGAACACATTTTCATTTCACCAGAAACAGCTTCCTTGACTTTAAACATCGGATCTTTCTTCAACGAGCTCTCAAATCCCGAGATTCACCCCAGAAGGTTTATGTGCAAGCTTTTTATTTATTTTTTTATCAGCGTAAAAGCAGTGATTCAGATTCTGCAGCTGCATACTTTTTTTTTTTTTTTTTTTTTTTTTACTCTCCCACTATCTCGTTTCAGAGCTGACATACACAGGTATGTTTTGTCCAAAAGGCTGAATGAAGTTCTGTTGTTGTTGTTGTTGTTGTTGTTGTTGTTGTTTTTACTGCTCAGCGGTTTAGTCGCTGCCGGTACTTTGGGAGTTGACCGATTGGTAATCTCATTAATCAGGACTCAACCATGAGAATGCTGCAGCTTACAACGAGGACGCTATTACAATAAGACGTTGTGTTTTTTAATTAAAGCTGTCCTTAAGCTTCATTACACACACACACACACACACCTACAAAGAGGAGCGGCGCTTTGAGCATGTTTGGACGCGCCTGCAGACTCCATGTACGGGGGGGGTCCCCCTTGAACGACACGGGGGTCGCAGGGGCAAAGTGTTTACGTCGAACGGGAGCTCCGACTGCCGGGCCGCGTCCCGTCTGCACGCCCCCGTGCGCCGCTCATCATCCCATTCAAATGACATGTAAATCCCTTCCATGTCAATACCTCTTTGACTCTAACCCCCCCATCAATTCTGCATCTCCCCTCGCCACCCCCAGACTCTTTCTCTTCCCCTCTAATTCTCTCTCTCTCGCTCTCTCTCCATCAGCTCCGGCTCTTTCCAGCTACCTTGCCTCCGGTTTTCCCGCGACTTCTTTCTGTTTTTCCACCGACGGGATACAAAACTGCAGCCAAATAGGCAGGAGACTTCTTTTTTTTTTTTTTATATCACACCGAGCTCGACAAATTAATCTGGTTTCATAAATACATCAGCTGTTGTCTTTATTTATTTTGAGTGACTGTGGGATAGATCTCATTAACTCCAACCGAATTTGATTGCAATTACTCAGAATGCTCTTTGGGGCCTGTATATGTAATGTGTGTGTGTGTGTGTGTGTTGCCATTTAGTGTATTACCAGTACATAGAGGAAACACAACAGTAATTAACAGTGTGATGAACATGTTTTCCATTATGTACGGGAACTTTTTTTATTCTTAAGGTTTATCTTTATTGGGGTTTTTTATCGACGCGCAGAACCCAGTGAGGGTTCACTCTGTGTCTGCAGGCAATCTACAGAAAGTAATTATAGTTTGTATCTCGGCATTGCATCTGTTGATTTCTCATTTATATTTACGCACTAAGTTGATGCTCCGATCCGGAGTGATTGACAGCTGCTGCGAGTCAGAGGAGCTATTCTTAAATAGGGAAGGCTGTATTGTTGAAGGATTAAATCGTGAATTTATTTTTATTTTTTTTGTCAGAATGGAAGGGTGTCTGTCATTTGGAAGGTTATTTTTGGAGAGTAACTGATGTTTTTTTATGCATAGTGGGAAAGTTTGAAATCTCACTCAAGGACAAACCAGTCAAGTCTCGTTTAGTTGAAGGTGTTTATTACTTTTAAGTGATGGCGTGTCACAGCACCTTGAAACCAATCAGATTTGGCAAATCCCTCTAGTATAAAGAAAGTAAAATAAATGTGTTTAATAGAAAGGGATTCATGAAACACACTTTGGCCGTCGCCATCTTGGCTTTTTGTAAATTAAAGTAAGCATATCTGGGCTGAGGAGGAGTGACGTAGAGACGCCGTATACGTCTCTGGTGTCGACCTGTCAATCACCTTGTAGCCCCGCCCTAAAGCATTCCCTGCTTTATGGTCTGTTTGACTCTAAATTGCCATAATTTACTAAATGAACATCACGCTGTATTGAAGAAGACTTGAAACTAGAGATCGAGACCAAAAACTAATGTTTACAATGTTTACTGAGGGAATACATCAAGAGAAGTAGTCATTTATATAGACTTCTATACAACCAGAGGAGTCGCCCCCTGGTGGTCAGGAGAGAGAATGCAGCTTTAACACATGAAGCATAGACTTCTATACAACCAGAGGAGTCACCCCCTGGTGGTCAGTAGAGAGAATGCAGCTTTAACACATGAAGCATAGACTTCTATACAACCAGAGGAGTCACCCCCTGGTGGTCAGGAGAGAGAATGCAGCTTTAACACATGAAGCATAGACTTCTATACAACAAGAGGAGTCACCCCCTGGTGGTCAGGAGGGACAATGCAGCTTTAACACATGAAGCATAGACTTATATACAACCAGAGGAGTTATTATCAATATAAACTGAATCTTGTGTTCATACCTGTCGGTCATTGGCCATAAACAGGCTGTGAGCCTCTGCCGCCAGCTAAGTGAATTTAGGCCTCTGTATATTTCAATATGTCCTTGATAATGTGGAACCCTGCTACAGAAATGGAAAATAGAAACATTTTACATAATGGAAAATGCTCTGTTTGGATTTTGGATTGGAGTGTTTTATTTAGTGTGTGTGCAGAAATCTTAACAAAAATAAAAATAACCAGTAAGACGGGTTGACAACGTTATGTGTGTGTGTGTGTGTGTGTGTGTGTGGTAATACATTTGTCCACCGTATGGCTTTTTTCATTCTGCGATAATGTTGTGAGCGCTGAATGGATTTTTTCCTGCATCGGCCAGCGGAAGCGATACGGTAAAAGGCTTCATTATACGTGCAGGGAATCTTCTCCGGCTGCCTGCGACCAAATGTCATCATCCAAATCGACTGCAAACCAACATTCAGTGGCATTGTCTGTTGGGGGGGAGGAGGGTTGGGGCGGGGGGGGGGGGGTAAAAAGAGAATATCCTCGAGCCCGGCTTACGTTCTTGCTATGGGCAGATTGGGGGGGTTCAGCCGAAGACTTACTTCGGGGATGCGGACAGCTGAGCTCATTCCGCCGGGCGCTGAGTTTCAGATACCAGGATGAGATTGTGGAATAGGACCCGGAGTAATCCCAGGTCACCTTCACACAGCACCGGTCCGTATCACTCCCCTCTACTTCCTCGTCTGGCCATCTATCGGTCTTAGTTTTTCATTTTCTTTTTTTTACCCCTTTTCTCAAATCCCTTCATCTTTTTTTCCGAACCGCTCCAAACAGCCACTAAGTTTCCGTGGCTGGTGGAGCCGGTTTGTGTCTTTCTCGTGACGGCAGAGTTATGTGGTCGAGGGCGTACAAAGACACTGGATTATTGGTTTAAATCACAGCGCAGCACTGCGTTCAAGGAATAGTTGACCGGGAGAAACTACAACGTACTTCTTGCTCCAGATCCCAATGCAGAGAGCTTCTTTATGAATCACTCACACGGACGTTACCCAAAACCTGCTGTGGTACCTGTAAGAAAAGAGAAGATATAAAAATGTACTGAAGGGGAAATCTGTCTCTGGCTCACACGACACACCTAACCAGCGACACAATCCACGTGCACGCATAGAACATAAAACATAGAACACAGAACACAGCACATATAACATAGAACATATAGACCATAGAACATTTAACACAGCACATAGAACATAAAACAGCACATATACCACATAATATAGAACATAGAGCATAGAACATAAAACACAAAACATAGAACACAGAGCATCGAACATAGAACACAGCACATAAAGCATAGAACACAGAACATAGAACACAACATTTAACACAGAATATAGAACATAAAACACAAAACATAGAACACAGCATGGAACACAGCACATAAAGCATAGAACACAGAACATTTAACACAGCACATAGAACAGAACATATAACACAGAGCATATAACAGAACATAGAGCATATAACATAGAACACAGAGCATATAACAGAACATAGAACACAGAGCATATAACAGAACATAGAGCATATAACAACATAGAACACAGAGCATAGAACACAGAGCATATAACAGAACATAGAACACAGCACATAACACAGAACATAGAGCACAGAACATAGAGCATATAACAGAACATATAACACAGAACATAGAACACATAGCATATAACAGAACATAGAGCATATAACACAGAACATAGAGCATATAACGCAGAATATAGAACACAGCACATAACACAGAACATAGAGCATATAACAGCACATAGAGCACAGAACATAGAGCATATAACACAGAACATAGAGCATATAACGCAGAACATAGAACACAGCACATAACACAGAACATAGAGCATATAACACAGAACATAGAGCATATAACAGAACATATAACACAGCACATAACATAGAGCATATGACAGAACATAGAACACAGCACAGAACATAGGACATATAACATAGAACACAGAACATAGAACACAGAACATTTAACACAGCACATAGAACAGAACATACAACACAGAGCATATAACAGAACATAGAGCATATAACAACATAGAACACAGAGCATAGAACACAGAGCATATAACAGAACATAGAACACAGCACATAACACAGAACATAGAGCACAGAACATAGAGCATATAACAGAACATATAACACAGAACATAGAACACATAGCATATAACAGAACATAGAGCATATAACACAGAACATAGAGCATATAACGCAGAATATAGAACACAGCACATAACACAGAACATAGAGCATATAACAGAACATAGAGCACAGAACATAGAGCATATAACACAGAACATAGAGCATATAACGCAGAACATAGAACACAGCACATAACACAGAACATAGAGCATATAACACAGAACATAGAGCATATAACAGAACATATAACACAGCACATAACATAGAGCATATGACAGAACATAGAACACAGCACAGAACATAGGACATATAACATAGAACACAGAACATAGAACACAGAACATTTAACACAGCACATAGAACAGAACATACAACACAGAGCATATAACAGAACATAGAGCATATAACAACATAGAACACAGAGCATAGAACACAGAGCATATAACAGAACATAGAACACAGCACATAACACAGAACATAGAGCACAGAACATAGAGCATATAACAGAACATATAACACAGAACATAGAACACATAGCATATAACAGAACATAGAGCATATAACACAGAACATAGAGCATATAACGCAGAATATAGAACACAGCACATAACACAGAACATAGAGCATATAACAGAACATAGAGCACAGAACATAGAGCATATAACACAGAACATAGAGCATATAACGCAGAACATAGAACACAGCACATAACACAGAACATAGAGCATATAACACAGAACATAGAGCATATAACAGAACATATAACACAGCACATAACATAGAGCATATGACAGAACATAGAACACAGCACAGAACATAGGACATATAACATAGAACACAGAACATAGAACACAGAACATTTAACACAGCACATAGAACAGAACATACAACACAGAGCATATAACAGAACATAGAGCATATAACAACATAGAACACAGAGCATAGAACACAGAGCATATAACAGAACATAGAACACAGCACATAACACAGAACATAGAGCACAGAACATAGAGCATATAACAGAACATATAACACAGAACATAGAACACATAGCATATAACAGAACATAGAGCATATAACACAGAACATAGAGCATATAACGCAGAACATATAACAGAATATAGAACACAGCACATAACACAGAACATAGAGCATATAACAGAACATAGAGCACAGAACATAGAACACAGCACATAACACAGAATATAGAGCATATAACACAGAACATAGAGCATATAACAGAACATATAACACAGCACATAACACATAACATAGAGCATATGACAGAACATAGAACACAGCACAGAACATAGGACATATAACATAGAACACAGAACATATAACATAGAACACAGAACATAGAACACAGAACATTTAACACAGCACATAGAACAGAACATACAACACAGAGCATATATCAGAACATAGAGCATATAACAACATAGAACACAGAGCATAGAACAGAACATAGAACACAGCACATAACACAGAACATAGAGCACAGAACATAGAGCATATAACAGAACATAGAACACAGAACATAGAACACATAGCATATAACAGAACATAGAGCATAGAGCACAGAACATAGAGCATATAACAGAACATAGAACACAGAACATAGAACACATAGCATATAACAGAACATAGAGCATAGAGCACAGAACATAGAGCATATAACAGAACATAGAACACAGAACATAGAACACATAGCATATAACAGAACATAGAGCATAGAGCACAGAACATAGAGCATATAACAGAACATAGAACACAGCATATAACAGAACATAGAACACAGCACAGAACATAGGACATAGAACATAGAACGCAGAACACATACACTCATGCAGAACATGCTTAGATGAGCATTTGATGATCCGGTCCAGCAGCTGCCTTGTGATCGTGTTGTATCTCACTTTATTACTAAGATAAGTGTTTTTTTAAGAAACAGGAAAGAGATAAAAAGAGACATTTCTGCTGAGGCTATCCAACCGGCTAGCTTGATGCTATGCGTCGTCCACGGTGATCGGAGTCACCGGATCGTTCTAGTTTCAAGCTCGGTGTCCCGAAACATCTGGAAAACACTCGTTTTCTACAGTCAAAATCAATCACTGCATTAAAATATTGATAATGATAATTCAACTTGTTTATCATGTTCTGTCCCACTCATTGTTACCCAGGCTTTTTATTTAGCCCCACCTTATAGCACTGATGTGGTATTATGGACTTCTCCACTACATAGATAACATAAATGTGCTTCAGTTACGTTGATACCCCCCCCCCCCCCCCCCCCCCCCAGGATAACATGTCTGTGGTTCTGTCACATGATGTTGAAACACATTCTGGTTGTAACGTCGTGAACTGTCCTCTTATCTGGATGCTTTCAGAGCTTTTCTTTTTCCTGTTATCTGTCGTCGACTTGTTTTTCTTTCATCACAAACCAGCCGGGTGGGGAGGTAGTGTAGGGGGGCGGGGGGTTACACATGAGTTTCCCCCTCGTGTGTCACATGACACTAGTCAGAATTACAGTCCTCTTATGTGCAGCTATACGTGTGATCTCTACCCGAGCGAGACGGATTACACGTGTGAACCCGAGGTTCATCTGGCAGACACAAAGCACACGAAGCGCTGCATTGAGCATAATGAATACTGTATTACCCGCTGGAGTCGACCCCCCCCCCCCCACCCCCCCTCCAGCACTGAAATGGACTGAATCAAAAACGTGCTTTCAACTTTTTTTAAAGATGGGAGCAAAAAACGAATAAATACAGATTTTAAGATGTGTGCATGTTTGTTTCTTTAATTCCCGGCTCTCAACGAACGCAGTTTCCTTTTTTTTATTCTCAGGTTGTCACTTTCGCAAAATCCTGATTTATTTAATTTTTTTAGGAAAGAGGAAAAGAAGCAGCGTGCTGCTCCGCCGTCTGGTGTTCGATCCCCCCCCCCCCACCCCCCGTGTGCAGACCTGTGTGCCACTTTCTCATAATTGCTTTTTTTGCTTGAAGATGACGCTTGATTGATGCCCGTGCATATCGCCGGGGCAACAACATGAAACATTGATGTCTCGTGTGTTGACAAGAACAAGAGAAGACAATTCATTCCTCATGTTTACATGAAAGCATGCATCCTACGGGAGATGTGGGGGGGTGTTTACATCTCGGAGAACGTGCACGGTTTACAAGGTCGACCTGCACTCATCAGAAAGTAACTGTGTCGACTATGAGAAAGAAAATAAATGAATGAAAGGCAGATTTGGGGTCGATCTGATCTGGGATCAGCAGTGGAATCCTTTTGCAGCTGATGGAGGGATGAGCTCCCAGGTGGTTCTTTTGATCTCGGTGGGGGTTCATCTGCCTCCCGGAGATCCGGCCTCACACTGTAGATGCATGCAGTCGGCTGGATGAGGGGGGGGCGTAGGGGGGGTGGGGGGGGGGAGCTTATGCAAAGGATAGGACGGCCTCGGAAATATGATCTTTCACCGGCGATAAGCTCACGTTTGATTCTCACAGAGCTGCGTGAAGAAGGAAGGAAGTCGCGTGAGGGGTCGTCTCCTTGAAGTTTCACTGAATGTTAAATGAGGAATTTTTTTAAAGGGAGAACATTTGAAAATGATGTATACATTTGGATATGCATGTCTTTTTATTCATACAAATAACATTAATAAATTGGAGTATTATTGTTGTCATTACACTTGTTATCGTCATCAATATGTCATATTTTAGACATACTATATACTATAAAAATACAATATATATTATAATTTTTATAACACAATATTGCGTATACTTTATTTTTGTAAACCCTGTTATCATCATCAATATGTCATATTTTATACTTCTATACTATAAAAATATTTAATATATTATAATTAGTATTCATGTACACAAATAGGTCATCTGGGTTCACTTGTCTCTGACGTCTTTGAGCTTTACTCGTGTTTTATTAACCATCATTTCAGGCGAACTCGTTCTTTCCCTGGTTGTCCAAATCATCAAGAGTGCAGGTTTTCTTTCTTCAGAACATTTTTCTTCTCTGATTATTATTTCATTTTCCATCTCGCTGGTCAACTCCATTTTTTCCAACAGGGGATCTAAAAGCTGTAATATGTCTTACCTTGGTGCTAAATGATTAATAAAAATGTTTTTAAAACTTCATGACTGGCATTTAAGCTATTTTTTAATCATGCAAAACAATTTTTTTTTAACCTTTCAGTTGTTCGTCTCTGCCAGTCTGATTATATTGTGTGCGATGACTGAATTCAACACACTACCGCACCGATGTGCCTCACTGTGATGCTCTTTGTACCCTCCTAGCGTCATTTTTTGGGCTCTATACGTGTCAAAATATATGCTCCTTACATTAATGGAGTCTTCTAGCATTAGATTACTTTATGTAAAATAAATCTGCTGTTGCAGTTAATTTATTTGAGCATAATATTCTACTTTTCTTCTCTGAATTGTACTTAATACCAACGGTTTTGAATATCTTCAGAGAGCTGAACTAGTTTTACATTTTCACAACTCACAAGACTTTTGAACTCATTATGCGACCGAACTTTAATTTACTCACGTGTCGAATGACCTTTTTAACAGCTTCGCGGTGCTCCTGTTGCACTCTCCCAGTGTGCTAAAGAAAAGGCCTTAATAAAACCTCACAATCAATAACCGCATTCATTCATCTAGTTATTGTCCATTTATCGTCGCCCGTAAAGTACGAAAAGCCCATTTCCGACCAGCGAAAGAATAAAAACAAGATGGAAAATTCAATCCGTGATAATAAAAAAATATCCCTGTGGCGAGTTACAATTATAAAGGGGATACTTTTATCATCTTATTATCTTTTACTTGCAGAAATGGGCTTCCAAAGTAAGGTTTATTTGCCCAAATGTCTTTTTGAAAGATGAACGGCAGCAGAGAAGATGTCGTTTTAAAATCAGCTCTCTGGGCATTTAAAGGAGGATTTATTTTTTTTGCATGCAGTAAGTCCCTCAAAGGGTTCTTGTGTACCTCTAATCAGCCTCACTGAGTTTAACTTGTAGTTGTTGTGTATTGCGCAGTTGTGTACTCTGCATCCCAGCAGCAGGGTCTCATCAACACCTCCTCTCCACACACACCTGTAGTTCACACCATCTCACCCGGCTGGTGATTAAAAACAATTACAATAAAAAAAAGGGCAAAACCATCCGCAGCATTACAGACTGTTTGATGCTTCATCTGGGAAACGCATGAGCACATGCACTCTTTTCCCTTAAGTTTATCGTCTTTGACGAGCCGTGTTTAGCTTTAAGAACTCTTTTGCGTACCAGTATGTCCCCAGTTTTATTTCTAAAAAGGTGCAGTCTGCCATTCTTATGCAATATGGTCTAATCCTTAAAGGCATATCACGTGAAGTCTGACGTCATTAAGCGTCACCTCTGTTTATGTTCGTCCACATTTGAACCCAAGTTGTTGTTTTTTGACTGTGTTTTAACCAAAGTCGAATCCTTTTTTTTGCATATATTATTATGTATTCTTGCGTACATTATATTATATGTATTTTCACGTGCTTGACGTGGATTCCCAAAGGAGAAACGTCCCCCGTGTGTCCACCGTTAAGCTGAACAGCTCTGCAGAGTGTGGAGAGGAGGGCTGTTCTGACTGACTGGCTGTTTACACGAGGCTGCTAATCAGTGAGGAAACATCTGTTAACGCGGGGACAGACAAACAAAGACTGACTTCAGTTCATGAGGCGTTCTGTTAGAAAGATAAAAAAAGTTAGATTTTCCGATTTTTAATTTTATTTTATACACTTTATTCACTTTATTCTATTTCTACTCCGTCTGTATATATAATATTCTTCTTGTTTTTACTCTTTTTTTATCTTATTCTGTTATTATACTACTTGTTTTTTTACTTATTACTGTGAGCAATGCTGCTGTAATCCTGTAATTTCCCCACTGAGGGACTAATAAAGGATTATTTTATTTTATCTTTAATAATTCTCTGTAATCAGAAACCTTTAAATATAAAGATTGGAGGATTTCAGGGACTCGAGGTTAACTTCCACATTGCATCAAGTTCAGGACGGCTGACACAATTGAAGCACGCTGAACTATTTACATTACCTGTCAGGTGAGTCCGGACTGTATTTGAGGAGACAATGAGAGCAGTTCTCAAGGGAGCCAGCAGGTGGTGCTGTCGGACCACATTTAAGCTCACAGCTTCCATGCCCATGTTTTCAACTACATGTAGGAAAAGAAAAGACAACATTTGCAAAATAAAATGACGACTTTATCATGATTTTTTTTTTCTCCACTGCTGGATACTTTTACCTCTTCAATTGACTGGAGATTATTTTAATGAAACAATATTTAAAAATATTTTGAATGAACATGAATGAATGTATCTGGTATAGTACATTATATATCAGTTACGCAATCTATAGTTTGTCCTATTGCTCTATTTTAAAATAGAAAGTGTCAATTAATCATATAATATATATATATATATATATATATATATATATATATACATATATAATATATATATATGTATATATAAAAAGAAGAAGAAAAAAAATATATATATAAACCAGCAACTATAAGATATTTTTTTGCAACTTCAGGGGAATAGAATATATATATATATATATATATATATATATATATATATATATATATATTTTTTTTATTTTTTATTTTTTATTTTTTTTCTTCTAAAGATTTATTGTAGATTTGACTATAGGACATTAAGTACAAAATAATGATGCCACACGGTCATTTCTAACTCTATTATTCAAATATACAATTTTACTACTATTCATCTTGGAAGTAGTTCCCGTGCGGGTTTCCTTTGGCTCCAAACTATTTCAGAAACATCTCATCAGAATCTCCCGATCTGGCCCGAGGATGGATCTGTGGGGGGCCGGAGCATTGTTGCCTGTCATCCCGATACCTCGACTGGATTCTTGCATCCCGTTTCCATGACAACTCGGCTTGAAGGCTTGATGCGGAATGTGCAGTTGCAGATGATGTCACTCCTTGCCAATTAACGAAAAACCCGGATTCCGAAAGGTTCAAATTTAATTTGAAGACGTACGATAGATTGGGGACGACACAGGATGCTGTTTCTGAGTTGGACTGAGCTTCATGATGCCTTTATGATCCATTTATGATGCCTTTATGATCCATTTATGATGCCTTTATGAGGCCTTCGTGGTGCCTTTATGGTGCCTTCATGAGGCCTTTATGATCCCTTTATGATGCCTTTTATGGTGCCTTCATGAGGCCTTCATGGTGTCTTCATGATGCCTTCATGAGGCCTTCATGGTGCCTTTATGGTGCCTTCATGAGGCCTTTATGGTGCCTTCATGGTGTCTTCATGATGCCTTCATGGTGCCTTCATGATGCCTTTATGGTGCCTTCATGGTGCCTTCATGATGCCTTCATGAGGCCTTCATGGTGCCTTAATGAGGCCTTCATGGTGCCTTCATGATCCCTTTATGATGCCTTTATGGTGCCTTCATGATGCCTTTATGGTGCCTTCATGATGCCTTCATGAGGCCTTCATGGTGCCTTAATGAGGCCTTCATGGTGCCTTCATGGTGCCTTCATGATCCCTTTATGATGCCTTTATGGTGCCTTCATGATGCCTTTATGGTGGCTTTATGAGGTCTTCATGGGGCCTTCGTGGGGCCTTCATGGGGCCTTCATGGTGCCTTCATGGTGCCTTTATGGTGCCTTTATGGTGCCTTTATGATGCCTTCATGGTGCCTTCATGGTGCCTTTATGGTGCCTTCATGGTGCCTTCATGATCCCTTCATGAGTGCTTCATGGTGCCTTCATGATCCCTTTATGGTGCCTTCATGGTGCCTTCATGATCCCTTCATGAGGCCTTCATGGTGCCTTCATGATCCCTTTATGATCCCTTCATGGTGCCTTCATGAGTGCTTCATGGTGCCTTCATGATCCCTTCATGAGTGCTTCATGGTGCCTTCATGATCCCTTCATGAGGCCTTCATGGTGCCTTCATGATCCCTTTATGATCCCTTCATGATCCCTTCATGAGTGCTTCATGGTGCCTTCATGATCCCTTCATGAGGCCTTCATGGTGCCTTCATGATCCCTTTATGATCCCTTCATGATCCCTTCATGAGTGCTTCATGGTGCCTTCATGATACCTTCATGAGTGCTTCATGGTGCCTTCATGATCCCTTTATGGTGCCTTCATGGTGCCTTCATGATCCCTTTATGATCCCTTCATGGTGCCTTCATGGTGCCTTCATGATCCCTTTATGGTGCCTTCATGATCCCTTTATGATCCCTTCATGGTGCCTTCATGGTGCCTTCATGATCCCTTTATGGTGCCTTCATGATCCCTTTATGATCCCTTCATGGTGCCTTCATGGTGCCTTCATGATCCCTTCATGGTGCCTTCATGATCCCTTCATGAGGCCTTCATGATGCCTTCATGAGGCCTTCATCATCATTCAAAGTATCTAAATTGTGGTTTTCCTAAATCACGTGATCGGAATCATGCAGGCGATACGATGGGGGATCCCAATGCATTCTGGGTAAGCGCCCCCTTGACTGTCGATCAGTGTGCGCTTGCTATCTCAGCCCATGAATAATTGATCTCAAAACCCCACCATAAGGGAGTAAGAATAAACGGTAATGGAGCAGGGGGGAATTTAAAGGAGTATTACACAGATTTAATATCGCAATCCTGTAACACTGTTGGACTCAAGGGAGACATTTTTATAATCAATGTAGCAGAACCGGAGATAATTTAATGGGTTAATTTCATTGCATTTCCTTGAATTAACGCGTTGTGAAAAACCAACAACGTGTTCTCACTCCACACACGACGTCGTGAGGTCTGACCAGTGCAACAGGTAAAAGAAGGTAAAGTGGATCATTTATTAATCCACATTATTGGAGCCTCATACAATTAGTCAAATCAGACTAGAAGTGTTTTGCATTCAAGACATTTTAAGGATAAAAGCTTCCCTCGAATATTGTTTTCCCTTCTCAAAACGTAGATGTCAAGCGAGCGAAAAAGTCCTTTTACCGATATTGATTTCCTCCAAACAAAAACAATTCAAGAGTAACATAAGTGCACTTGGCTTTCTATAAAAAAAGTGATCTCTTATACGTTGCCTTCCCATTTCCATTTAGACGGATGATTTATTTTTCTGCCGTCAGGATGTCCCTGTAATTTAAATCAACACCAAATAACGATGATGATGATGAACGAGTTGTAAAGTTGTTCAAGTCCGGTTTTCAGTTTGATAAAGTTGTTATTTGTGTAATCATAAAAAACAATAACGGGGTTCACAATAAGTCCATCTTCATCTTGCACAAACATGTGAACATCTGACAAAACAAAAACTCTTCTTAAGAGATTAAGAGCTGAATGCAAATGCAAAATACTTATATGTTGCATTAAAACTATTGATATTGGCAGCAGTGAGTATATTTGCAATACTTTAAAAAAATAAAAGGTTCAAATAGATTAAAGCAGATAGAAGACCACCAGAGCATCTGTCTGAAGTTAACTGTTCTATGATCTGAGATACTGGAAGATATGATGTTGAGTTTAAGGCAAACAGTTACACAATGTACACGTCTAGAGGCTTTTATTGTGAAAGGTACAAAAGGAAGACGTGGATCTGGTCTGCACGGCCGTCGTCGAGTGTGTAAGTGTACATGTCTAGGGGCTTTTATTTTGAAAGGTATGAAAGGTTGAAGCGGATCTGGTCTGCGCGGCCGTCGTCGAGTGTGTAAGTGTACATGTCTAGGGGCTTTTATTGTGAAAGGTACAAAAGGAAGACCTTCTTCTTTCGGCCAATAGAGCCTTTATGTTCTCATAATTGGTTGACGCCTTTATTCGCGGTGCAAAAAGTCATAAAAATCAACGTTAAAACCCACATATTGACTTGGGAATTAATCACACATAAAATACACAATAATAATAATAATAATAAGGCCTTAAACGCTCTCTCCAGAGGTCCAAAAGGACCTTTTCTTCTCTGCCCTCTGGTGACATGAAGTCGGTCGCCCTGACAACGACACCGCTTCACCGCTGGACTCCAGGAAACCCCTCTGACGTGCCAGAGGGACTCGTTAGCCCCGGTCTACATATGGGAGACGGCTCGAGGCGGCTCTGCCTTTGTGATATTAAAAAACGATGAATGATGAATGTGGCGTCGTCGTCCGCGGCGACGATAAAGATCCAATTTACACGGTGAGATACGATCGTGCTCGTTAACGCCAGATCTAATATACGTTATTGCTCCGGTTCCCCCGTGGTCATTATGCAGATATCGTATTCCCCCCTCACCGGGGGTCACGGGGTCACGGGGGGGTCGACTGGAACAACGGTTTAAACCTTGTGCTGCTGCTCTCTTAACTGGTCCCCCTGCATGTGATATTTATTCATGGGCGGATTATGAGACGATGGGGCACCGAGATGTATTTTGGAAGTCATTCTGTGGCTCCTATTAGGCATTTTCCATCTCTTTGTAGTTGTTTTGCATCTCTTTGTAGTTGTTTTGCATCTCTTTGTAGTTGTTTTGCATCTCTTTGTGGTCTTTTTTGCACCTCTCTTCAGTCTTTTTGTGTCTCTTCTTAGTCAATTAGATCGCTTTGCCTATTTTGGAAGTCATTCTGTGGCTCCTTTTAGGCATTTTCCATCTCTTTTTGTCTTTTTGTGGCTCTCTTTGGCTGTTTTTCATCTTTCTGGAGTCTTTTTTACGACTCTTTTTGGTAGTTCTGTCTCTATTTGTCGTTGTGTTTGTGACTTCCCAATCATAAGAATAAATAGCAGTAACAAACAGAGGCTCTGGCCCAGAGGCCCTCTGACCTTTAGGGTCCCAGTAGACCTCCGTGTATCTACCAGTGACCACCAGCCACCTGAATATCTACTTATTAAAGTCATATACTTTACCGTTCACACGTCTTATGTTATGACTTTTGAGCTGCTTTTGCTAAAACAGGTTTGTCGTCTGCCCCCAAATGCAAAAAAAGAAAAAAACAATTCCCAATTTCCATTTCAAAGCCAACATTTCATTTGAAAAACGACTCGAGCAAATGATCTGAAACACTTTGGATGTCCATCATCAGCCGATGGACAATCAGATGTGAGCGTATAGCTGCCCTCTCATTAGCGCCGGCTCAGGTGTACATCGAAGGGATTGGTTGAATGAGCCCGGCATGGCAACGTGCCCATACTGGTGTGTGTGTGAGTGTGTGTGTGTGTGTTGAGTTATTACCAAATAAATAAACAAATGAACCAGCGCATTGCGGTGAATCAGCACTTTTCCCCTGAGTTTGATGCTTACTCACACGATCTCATTTGCCCGGCAGGCTGTAAATGACACGAAGTGGTATTATTGGTGGAGCCTCGGTCCCATCTCCTTATTTTAATAACTGAAAGCAGAGCACCCTGACACCCTGTACCGCTTTGCTTCCGCCTGTTTAAACCGAGACAGGATTCTAGGTTGCTAAGGAGCTGGTATTTGGTCCCCATGAGGTTTTGAAAGCTTCATAGATGAATACTGATCACAAGATTCCCCCCTCCCAAAAAAAAAAAAGTTCCACCGCAGAGTGGTTGATTGATAAACCAAGCGTGTTCTTTACGATGTGCACAATTTAGAGGGATGAAAAGGTCAAAACTTCTATTAAAATGAAATATCGCTAATTAGGATTATCCAAAAGGACGGCCTCGTTGTTCAAGTGCTTGACACTATTTATATTATGTATATAATATAATATTTGTTCTCCTGACAACCGAGACCACGTGAGCAACACGTCCTAAATGAATGTCCTCAGTAGGTCGTAGACCTTTACTCAGCTGTGAAGAATCAATGAGGTGTAAGTAATAAAAGTTCCCTCTTTAAATATCGCCCCTCCTCCTGTTTGTTCCAGTTCAGAGAGAGGAAAAAAAAGCAGAAACTTTTTGCTTTCCTAAAATAAATCCTTTTTCTTTTTACCCTTTTGTTAAAGGTCACACACATCGTAATACTTCTTTGTGTATTTATTTTTGTGCTGAAGCTACGACACCTTGTGTTGCCTACGTACCGAATCAATGCCGACAACAGGGGTCGGGGGTCAGAACCCAGAACCAACGCTGTCCCGTGGACGATGGGAAATGTTCCTGATAACGCTGAATTGTGAACAACAATGCTAGCCGGTAGCCGGTAGCCGGTAGCCGTTAGCCGGTAGCCGTTAGCGGCTGCTTGGCTAAATAACGGAGCTAACAGCTAACATGCATTGAGTTGCATTAAGGATGCGTTCTAGTTCTATTCAGTGGAAACAAGTATCTGTTAAAGGTCAATTACAACGTGTTCATATTTAATCTTCTGTAGTTTTGGCGAGAAACTTGACACCGATCATCAGGGATTGATATTAAATTCACAACAAAACAACAAAGGAGTCACATTGTTGGTTTTGGTCTTTGGGGATTTGATCTTTTTCATCTTTCATCTATTACATTAAAAACACGATGGCTTCATTATATTTTGGCTTCTTGTTACCTTATTAAATAAATTATTTGACCAACCTGTACCTGGTGGTTTGAGCCGCCTTCATTAAATAAGACCTTAATGGAGGTGGCAGATCAAAACATAATCATAATTGGCCTATTGTGTCAACACGCGTTGCCCTGATTAAGTTGATAAGAGTAATTCACTAATAGCGACACATTTATTCATACACGTCTGGTAGAAAATGTCAACGCATTGTTTTTGTGCGGTGCTGATCAAGCGAGTGCTTCCACGGCGTGAACATCGGAGACCGAACAAAGTGAGCGCTGGAGCGGGCTCCCATTAACCCTAATTATAGAGCGGTGTGGGGTGTGGGGTGTGTGTGTGTGTGTGTGTGTGTGTGTGGGGGTGGCTCTCTGTGCCATTTGCTGCTCTTATGAAACGACATTTTCAGATGCCATTAACTTCTCTGTGTCTATGCAACAAGAGGAACATGTGCCATGAGCCCCCGGAGAGAGAACCACGCCAACACAGAAACCACGTGAACCCAAACACGTGACCCCCGTCACGCGTCCTGAAACTGACGGTTTTTTTGGGGTTTTGTGCACCTTCAGCGACGGGTGTGTCGGCGTCCGGCTCCCGACACATCAGATGGCGTTTTGGTGTAATGAACCGTATTAACCGGTAGAGCTGTTGTCCCGATTAGGGACATTGCAGATAAATTGTCTTAATCCCTGCATTTGTCATCTTTCCCCCCGAGCCAGGGTTTTTTCCGAGAAAACGCTGTTGCGTGGTTCTGTCGCCGTGGTTACCCCGAAACACTTAAAGGGATAGTTCAGGCCCCCGGTTTCAGGCAGAGACTAATCCCGACTAGTTAAAGTCACACAAATACTCAAACTAACTAACCGACCAGCAACCCCCGTGTTCTGGGAGGTCAAACTACTGGTTTTCTTCAATGGAGTCCGGTGGCTTTGGCGGCGAAGCCGGCGTCTGAATCGGCTGCTTCACGGCAAAGTAAATGGGTGGAAACATTCACTTTATTTGGGGCATTGCTTCCAACTCCTGGAAGCCGATGGTCATCTGCCTTTGGATAAGAAACTCACACAAGCCCACTTTCAAAAGACCCCCAGAACATCCCTTTAATGTCAGTTGTGGAACTGTCCGTGAGCGTTTAACCAGTTTAAACCAGTTATAAATATACGGGCGTCTCCTGGATCACAGCTCAGTCGGGACAGGAAGTCCATTTGGACCGTTTCCTCTCACGGCTTCAGTTGCTTGAATAATTTAGCTCCTCCGTGGAAGAGCGTTCGTCCTCTAATCAGAGGGTCGACGCAGGTTCACATACAATTTTCGTCACATATGTATATATATATATATACATAGATAATATATATAAGAACTCAAGACTGCAAAATTCCACAAACCAATGAGTGACGTCACGCTCACTTCCTCTTTGCTCATTTCACCGGTTTAAAATGAGCCCGAATGAGTTCAATTAGATTCCCGTGCAGCTTTATGTTAATCTGATCCACAACAGTCCTGACGAAGAGGACCCTTATTTTAAGTATTCATGGATGTGACCTTCTTACCCGCTCAGCAGCAAACCAACACAGAGGAAAAATTCTGCAGCCGGAGAGACACATTAATATTTAAAGCATTTTTGTGGACGTGCATCTGAGACGGTTGCACTTTTCTCAACTTGTTTCGCAACCCTCGAAATATACAAAAAAAATACCAATTGCGCCACCAATAAATTGTGCTGATGCACTCACGCAGAAAAGGCATAACTTTGTGTCTCCGAGTGAGTCTCGTGATGAGTTTGAGGAGCGACCGACCGCTACCGGCAGGTCCATTCAGGTCCGTGGGCAGAAAGGCTCACAAAGCACCTTCCTTTTAATCTCAATGACCTCCTGCACTCCGCGGAGCGCCGCCCTTTTAAAGAACGTGTGTTTGTTTGTGTGTGTGTACGTGATTTGAGAGCAGATGGAATTAGTCTTTTGCGTGCGATGCAAGAATATTAAAAAAACTATAATCTGTCCAAAGTTTGAGGTATTTTTTGATTATTTGGTTGTTTTTTTAAGCGGTGATGATTATATGTTTTATCGAATGTTAACTTTCTTCATTCAAAACCATGTACTGAAGCGATAATTTTCTATTTTGTTTAGGACGTTGCATGTCGACCAAAGACAGAGACGTAGGATTGTAACGTTCCGGCAAAACATCTTTATGAATGGATCCATTTTACACCCACGAAACGCACAAAAGTTACATAAAATATTGCTATCCATCATGGGAGTAATCATTACCAAGTCAAGCACATGTGCGTCTGTATTTCTGGCTATAGCACAGCACTCAGGAGAGCGATGCATTCATTTGTGTTGGAACAACTGCACTTTTAGAGCACATAATTGACACGCTGGTCGAGATAAAAACATATTATACAGGGTGGGAGGGGTGGAGGTGCCCGACGATCCCAACATTCCCCAAAGCTTCAGTGTGACCCCTCCCTGCCCATGATGTGTTCCTGCAGGGCATTTACAAGTCAGACTGGCCTGTGGCTCTTTAATTTTTTCCGCTGTGTATTTATGTATTTGCCATAAAATAAGTTGTATAACTGACCTTTTTTCCAATGTTTGTCAGAGTTCGTGTGTGTGGCTCTCGTTAACAAAGCCGGTGAGTCAAACCTTTATGTGGCTGAATGCAGAGGACAAAACGGGGCTGATTCAGAGAGAAAATAAGCTTTATTTTAATAACTGAAGGCTAACTTCTTATTGTTCAGAACAAACGAAAAAACATGACCGAAAAAAAAAGCAGAGAAAAACTGAAACTTTCAGCTTGAATGTTGAATATTCTGCCGACCCTCCCCCCCCCCCCCCATGACTGTTTGCCATTATGAATACATATTTAACATTTCAGGGTCAGGGACTTTTTTTTTCTAAAGAAAATTCCGATCTGTTTTTCAGACCACATAGTTTTCACAGAGAGCCTCATTTAAAAATATATATAAATATGAAAACGCAGAAAAATGCTGGTGATAGTGAAGGTCAATAAAACGTGTAAAACATTTTTAATTGACCCTCTTGAGCACAATGTCAGCCCGAGTCAGAATCAGCAACGCTCCCAGATGTTTTCCAAAGTGAGCGAGCTGGCTTAGCGATGGAATACGGCCAAAAGACGGTTAGGTTTAATATGATTAATATTATTCTGCCACTTTTCCCCTGGACAGAATCAACCGTCAAACGAAGCCTCTCACTCCGTCTCTCACCGTGGGGCTGAACAAGCCAACTGCACTCAAATGTACAAACTTAAAGGCGCTTTTATTTCTCAAGAACAATGTTGCCGAAGTATTGAAATACTTATATCTGGACAATACGTTATAACAGTAATGTGAAAGGAGAGTTGGTTTTATTCCCTTCGCCCCTTTTTCCTGTCACAGGTGTGGAACAACTTCTACGTTGTTAGTTGTGTTTTCAAGATCTCCATGGTACTGAAACAATCAAACCCATTGTCTTAATGTCTCTCTCCATGGTACTGAAACAATCAAACACACTGTCTTAATGTCTCTCTCCATGGTACTGAAACAATCAAACACACTGTCCTAATGTCTCTCTCCATGGTACTGAAACAATCAAACCCATTGTCTTAATGTCTCTCTCCATGGTACTGAAACAATCAAACCCATTGTCTTAATGTCTCTCTCCATGGTACTGAAACAATCAAACACACTGTCTTAATGTCTCTCTCCATGGTACTGAAACAATCAAACACACTGTCATAATGTCTCTTTTCACTTCTAAATGTGTACTTACAAGCAATATTTCATGTGTGCTGATGATTCATGAACGAAGACCATATTTTCTTATCCTAGTTATGTCGTTGTGGCACGATTTCTGAACTCGGGTTGTACACTTTGGGTCCGTCTCACCGCTCTACAACACCAATAATAAGTGTTATTTTGCCCTTTCTGGAAACCGTGAACTGAACTTCTGTCGGAACATTTTGAGGAGACGCTGTTAAAGAATAATGTTAGTTTTTTTATCCCTACAAACTTGAAAAAGGTCAGGCGTGCTGTTACATCTCAGTTGTGGACCCAGACCAGATGCACGTGAACTACATTGAGATGTCCCTTCAGGCATCTTTTGACCGTTCTTTAAGTTTTTACACAAGACTTTGAACTCAGTATTATGGTTTGAATCTCTTGTTAAAACTCTTGTGCCACGGGGGGTGGGGGGAGGGGGGCGGCTGTGGCTCAGTGGCAGAGCGGAGTCATTGTTGTCTCATTTGAATATAAACTTTCTTTTTCTTTTCTATAAAAACATAAACTTCTCCTTTCCCCATGGGGAATGCTACATCTTTCAATGCACAACTAAAAAACATGCGCTCCTTATAAACCCTGTAGCACAACAGGCCCTTTGAGTGTCAACATACACCGTGGTACCTGTCAGTGCATGTGTACAGTGAAACAGGAAATCATTGTCATCATCATTTCCACCCACGCTTTCAACAAGCAGAGTGCCACAATTTCCTCATGTCGATTTCCACTGTTGTTCACGTCCTCCTGAGCTCTCTGTGGAGCTCTCGGCCGCCGGCTTCACATCAGTGCGTATAGCAGTGAGCTGCATTAAAAAGCCTCAGAGGATGGAATTCAGTGCCATAAAAAGACAATCGCGTATGGATTTCCCCCTTTTTTCTTTTTTCTTTTCTAGATCGGCTGAACTTTAGGGAATGTTTATAACGCTCCTCTAACGCCACGCGAGGCCGTGAACTGAGCACCGGGAGAAAAGTGCTGTGTAAAAAAAGTGTCTCACTTTTTCACCCCGAGTTCCTAGGAGACATGTTGGCGAGGCATGTTTGATGATAGTGTTTTTACCAACCGGCTTGCTCTGAACACTTACCACACATTTACCATGGTAACAGCTTTTAATAGGCATCTCATCAGGAAGAGAAATAGCCTTGGATGTTCATCTATATCTCAAGCATCGGGCTTTTCACTGCTTCTATTATTCTTCACATATTAATAAGGAGGAGAGCTGTTCTTAAGTGTACAAAAAGTGTGAAGGTGGGGGGATGAGTCACCCACTCAGTATCTGTCACAACAGGTACATTAGCTTTTAGATGGACGAGCAGCAATGTAACAAGAAAGTTGCATTATGGATTATTCAATCCATTTATGGCGCATCGTAAACAAGGTATTTACCTCCAGCTCGTGCTTTTAGAGTAACACACGTGTTAGAAACTGTAGAAGCTGTGGCTCAAGAGCGCATCGTCCTTTACGTCTCACAACTTAGGTAGATCCATTATTGCAAAGGGTGACTTGGTGTTGGTTGGAGTTTGCTGTGAATGTTGTGCGTCTGCATTACTTAATAAAACGGGGGCCTTTTCAACAGATGTCTTCTTCGTCGTCCTGGGGGTCGATTCTCACACATTTCTGTATCTCACGGTTCACGCTTTCAGTCACGAAGACACTTCTTCTTTTTTTTTTTTATGTTGAACCGCATCTTTTGACCACTGCTCTCATCGAGAATCTGCAGCTTCAGACACATTTGTTAATATTTTTGCAATTCGATTTTACTTTTGTTTCTCCAAAATCACAAGTTTGCCTCAGATTGCTTTTCAATTTGTCTTTGGCCTTTTTTTTGGGCCCCAAAAAAACCGTTGACACCGAAAAAATAAAAGAAGAAACATAGATGTGTAAATGTGTGCGGCGCTTTTCTCGTCTTATCATCATTCACACGTACACACAGTGATGGGAGGGGCTACCATGCAAGAGGCCACCTGCCCATCAGGACTCGCTAACCCACCACAGGAACAGCAAATCGGGGTGAAGTGGAGAGGATCGAACCGCCGAACCTTTGATTGAAGGAGGACCCTGAGACACTGAGACACAGCGCAATCAAATTAAAACATCCTCAATCCTAATGACATAAATGATACATGTATTAAGAGTAGTATTAGCTGTAATAATAGCATAAATAGTAATATAAAACTAATCCCTAGTGATAATAACAGCAGCAGTGGATACAATAGAATAATAATGGTAATAAAAGCAGTAACAGTAGCAGTATTAGTAACAGAAATGGGACTAATAATAGCAGCAGTGGGTGTCTGGTGTAACCACGAAGTCTCCCGGGAGGCGACGAAGCTCAAAGACGGCGAGGAAGAAGAGCACGCGGTGGTGGAGTGACCTCACGAGGGCATCGTCCTCTCAGGACGCGTGAAGACGCAGTTGCCCCGATGCCGTTGCTCCCGGCCTCCGGTTCGTTAAAGGCTTGGTCTCCGTTGCTGCTCGCCGAGAGCCGACTTCAAGGTGACGAAAAGGTAGAAATCTGGAGGGTGAGTCATCACTTCACGTTGGTGTGAAATGTCTTTTTTTTGGGGGGGGGGGGGGGGGGGGGGGGGCTCTGCAGCTTCTGTCACTATGGTTTTAATCCACGCAGCTCTCATCGATCTGTTTTTCATAGTGAAAAGAGAGGACGCACTAAAAAACATTAGGACAAAAATGAAATGAATACAATTATTAAAGGTAGAAATACAATGTCAATTTGTTATGTTGGATGCTCACCAGATTAATCAATATTGTGTATTGCATCAATTGAAAAACAAGGTGACGGTGTTTTATGAGCAAACCTTTACTCCTTCAGGTATGGACAATACATGGATATCTGCGTCGTTCCAGTTGCTCCAGGAGAAATGATTTCCTTTTACATTCATATAAATCGTAATTTACTTATGTGTGCATTGTAATGTATTGTAATGAGTCTTTGTGTTTGCATTTGTGACTCTCTCTGTGTGCATTTGCTATTATTGAGACTGATCTGAGCCCCGTAGATGTTTTCCTAAATTCTGGCCATAATAAGGTGTCGGTTACAGAGAATAGACAGTTTGGAACGAGGCGTTTGAGTTTAAATCTAATTAAGCGCAAAGTTATACAAGTATCGTCGGACGTGTCTCCGGTGTGGTGTGAGGATTGGACCATTTCCCTCGTAGCTATATGCCGTGTTCCAGAACTCAGGAGTGTAATTATATTATATATTGTATTATATTTGTTGTTGTTGTTGTTGTTGTTGTTGTCTGAATCTGTACCCGTCTGTCTTTGGACGCTGAGGCTCTGAATCAGCAACCCGAGAGCACCAGTTCTGAGGACCGTGAGCTAGAAGCTGAAGCTAAATTCGGGAGGTAGAAGGTCGCCGGAGGAGGTTTTCTAACGACTGGAAAGATGGACTCTGATATGAATATCCCCGCTGTGGGACTAATAAAAGCTTATCTTACCTCCTCTTTCTTTGAGATATCGCTCAGCCATAACGTGTTTGTAAAAGGTCAATCCAACATCCACGAGAGTCCTAATATTTGAAATGAAACTCCCCCTGCGACGTATTCCTCCTCCTCCCCGTCTGCAGGTCGGTGATTAGCGGGTGCATTAGGAGATATTCACGCAACTATATTTGGGTTTGTTTGCAGCTCAGAGGACAAACTCATGGATGCTGGGGGAATATATTGAGTTATTTTCAGGATATAATTATGTCACAGTTACATCTTGATGGGTAGATAATTACTTTAAAATACCGTGTCACTCCAGGAATGTAGCCTTTGTGGAAATCATTGCCACATAATTACTGTATGTAAGTGATACTTAAGTGCTCATGAAGGCAATTACCTTTTGTATTAATATTCATAATTACCAAATATACAAAAGGACAATTAAGACACTGTGCGTGCTATGCAAACCCCCCCCCCCCCCCCCCCCCCCCCCCAAACAAATTAATTAAAGTCTGGTATGTTTACGTAAATGTATTATAAATATATTATTATGACAGTGACTGTCATTCAGATACATCTTTTAAAAACATATTTTCCCTAGCTTGTATTACATCACGTCTATTTTCAATAAACTTTAACGGAACAACATTTCATAATGTAAGTGTCGCGTCTCGGGAGAAAAGGTTTGTCCGGGGACTAGGGTTGCAAAGGGGCGGAAAGTTTCCGGTAAATTTCCGGAAAGTTTCCGGAAAGTTTCCACAGGAATTTTGGGAATTTGGCGTAGAGGCCAAGAGCGGTATTGCAGACAGAGATTTCAGTTATTGCTCGCAACATATTGAAAAAAATAACTGAACTAGTTCATTTTTTGGAGCTGTGAACTTAGTTCAAAATGTTGAATTATGAACTATGAACTGAACTAGTTCATGTAGAAAGTGAACTTTCCCAACACTGTTTGTCATTACCTAGCATATTGATTACTTAATAATAATAATACATTTTATTTGGAGGCGCCTTTCAAGTCACCCGAGGTCACCTTACAATAAAATAATACAGGATAAAAGATAAAAGCATGAAAGATAGGAACAACATTAAAACAGAACAAAAAAAACTTGGTAAACTGAAGTCATGTTCATTTTAATACCAAGTTTATGTTTGCAGTAGACTAACTTTACAGCAGTGAGGAGGACGTTGATGAGGTCCAGGAAGAAAACATTTAGACCTGAAAGGATTCAGGGAAAAACACACCAAAAAAAAGTGGGTTGGGGGGTGTGATCATAGGGAATACACCTTTTTTATTCAACGTTCATGTTTTTGTTGTTCGATGAAAGAATAAAGTTCTACTCACAAAATGTCAAAAATGTCATTTTTAAAAGTTGTATTATAAATGTTTGCATGCATGTCTGCTAAATCTGTTAAATTACCCAAAAATGTCCAGTTTATTCCCGTTAATTCCCGTATATTCCCGTGGAAAGTTTCCAACTTTAAATATTCCCGGAATTTTGCAACCCTGTCGGTTCTTTCCGACATATTTAAAGTCGTTGTGCGTTCTCACAACTTCCCTGTTTTGTTTAATTTTAGTTTAGTTTAGTTAACGGCCGGAAGAAAAGCAGCGTTAGCAACTAGAGAACACATCGGAGCTTTGAGCAGGTAAAGATCTGGTTGTATAGAAGTCTATGCTTCATGTGTTAAAGCTGCATTCTCTCTCCTGACCACCAGGGGGCGACTCCTCTGGTTGTATAGAAGTATACGCTTCATGTGTTAAAGCTGCATTCTCTCTACTGGCCACCAGGTGGCCACTCCTCTGGTTGTATAGAAGTCTATGCTTCATGTGTTAAAGCTGCATTCTCTCTATTTACCACCAGGGGGCGACTCCTCTGATTGTATAGAAGTCTATGCTTCATGTGTTAAAGCTGCATTCTCTCTCCTGACCACCAGGGGGCGACTCCTCTGGTTGTATAGAAGTCTATGCTTCATGTGTTAAAGCTGCATTCTCTCTCCTGACCACCAGGGGGCGACTCCTCTGGTTGTATAGAAGTCTATGCTTCATGTGTTAAAGCTGCATTCTCTCTCCTGACCACCAGGGGGCGACTCCTCTGGTTGTATAGAAGTATACGCTTCATGTGTTAAAGCTGCATTCTCTCTTCTGACCACCAGGGGGCGACTCCTCTGGTTGTATAGAAGTCCACGCTTCATGTGTTAAAGCTGCATTCTCTCTCCTGACCACCAGGGGGCGACTCCTCTGGTTGTATAGAAGTCTACGCTTCATGTGTTAAAGCTGCATTCTCTCTCCTGACCACCAGGGGGCGACTCCTCTGGTTGTATAGAAGTCTACGCTTCATGTGTTAAAGCTGCATTCTCTCTCCTGACAACCAGGGGGCGACTCCTCTGGTTGTATAGAAGTCCATGCTTCATGTGTTAAAGCTGCATTCTCTCTCCTGACCACCAGAGGGCGACTCCTCTGGTTGTATAGAAGTCTACGCTTCATGTGTTAAAGCTGCATTCTCTCTCCTGACCACCAGGGGGCGACTCCTCTGGTTGTATAGAAGTCTACGCTTCATGTGTTAAAGCTGCATTCTCTCTCCTGACAACCAGGTGGCGACTCCTCTGGTTGTATAGAAGTCTACGCTTCATGAGTTAAAACTGCGTTCTCTCTCCTGACCACCAGGGGGCGACTCCTCTGGTTGTATAGAAGTCTATGATTCATGTTTTAAAGCTGCATTCTCTCTACTGACCACCAGGGGGCGACTCCTCTGGTTGTATAGAAGTCTACGCTTCATGTGTTAAAGCTGCATTCTCTCTCCTGACCACCAGGGGGCGACTCCTCTGGTTGTATAGAAGTCTACGCTTCATGTGTTAAAGCTGCATTCTCTCTCCTGACAACCAGGGGGCGACTCCTCTGGTTGTATAGAAGTCTACGCTTCATGTGTTAAAGCTGCATTCTCTCTACTGACCACCAGGGGGCGACTCCTCTGGTTGTATAGAAGTCCACGCTTCATGTGTTAAAGCTGCATTCTCTCTCCTGACCACCAGGGGGCAACTCCTCTGGTTGTATAGAAGTCTACGCTTCATGTGTTAAAGCTGCATTCTCTCTCCTGACCACCAGGGGGCGACTCCTCTGGTTGTATAGAAGTCTACGCTTCATGTGTTAAAGCTGCATTCTCTCTCCTGACCACCAGGGGGCGACTCCTCTGGTTGTATAGAAGTCTATATAAATGACTACTTCTCTTGATTTATTCCCTCAGTAAACATTGTAAACATTAGTTTTTGGTCTCAATCTCTAGTTTCAAGTCTTCTTCAATACAGCGTGATGTTCATTTAGTAAATTATGGTCATTTAGAGTCAAACAGACCATAAAGCAGGGGATGCTTTAGGGCGGGGCTTACTGTGATTGACAGGTCTCTACCAGAGACATATAAGGCGTCTGCATTCCAAATATGGTCACTTCCATTAATTCGTTGCGGGTAAAAACACATGGCAACAACAGTTATATTTATAACTCATATCAAACCCAGCGCTCAGCCTCATCGGACTAAATGGAAATAACAATAAAGAGTATTACGAGTCTTAAAGCTCCCATAATACATTTATAAAGGCGTCAAAGGAAGGAACACAGAGACATTTTACCATTAGAGACTTTTAGCATTAGCTATATAATAATAATATAACATTACAATATGTTGAATAATAAAAATACATCTTCCTGTGCTCCATTATTCAATGTTTTTATTGTTTCCCCTTGAACTCAAGCTTTTAAAAAAAAAAGGTATACATCCACATATTGATTTAGTTCAGTCTAAAGATTGAAGCGTGTTTTATAAACCCTGAAATTCATTCAGTTTAAAATTTGCTCATTCATGCGTCAAGCCATACGTTGCTCCTCCTCCCAGCTTATCAGCAAGCGGATAGGACAAAAACAGGAGTGTGTGTGTGTGTGTGTGTGTGTGTGTGTATATAATAGCAGCGAGACAGACGCAGAGGCAAAGACCACAGTCGCCTCCTAAGTGACGATCTGCCTGCACTCGCCCGGCGAGCTGGTGCGCTCTGATCTCACCTTTCTGCTTCGCTCCTTCCACCTCGTCTTCCTCACGTCGTTTCTTTGGGAACATTTTTTAAACTTGTTAACCGGAGAGGAGGAACGAGAGGAGTATCGTTGGATTGTTTCAGGCTGAGTGTAAAACAGGACGATTCCTTTTTTTAAAATTATTTCTATTTCAGGGCGCCGAGGTGGTCCTCTAGATAATGTGGACGACTGAAGACATTTCCCCACTGACGATGGACTAACAACAACAGAAGAAGAAGACCTGAGCCGAGCACGCGGGGGAGTTTAAACATGAACGCCACGGAGGACAGCGGATTGCTCCACGGCTTCCACAACAGGAGCCAAACCTCGGGCACGTCTCCGCTCAACGAAGACCTGTCGGAGGGGAAGGACTCGTCGGCCGGATGCTACGAGCAGCTGCTGATCTCCACGGAGGTGTTCCTCACCCTGGGCATCGTCAGCCTGCTGGAGAACATCCTGGTCGTCGCCGCCATCGTCAAAAACAAGAACCTCCACTCGCCCATGTACTTCTTCATCTGCAGCCTCGCCGTCGCCGACATGCTCGTCAGCGTCTCCAACGCCTCGGAGACCATCGTCATCGCGCTCATCAACGGGGGCAACCTGACCATCCCCGTGGCGCTGATCAAAAACATGGACAACGTGTTCGACTCCATGATCTGCAGCTCCCTGCTGGCGTCCATCTGGAGCCTGCTGGCCATCGCCGTCGACCGCTACATCACCATCTTCTACGCGCTGCGCTACCACAACATCGTCACCCTGCGGCGGGCCATGCTGGTCATCGGCAGCATCTGGACGTGCTGCACGGTGTCCGGCATCCTGTTCATCGTCTACTCGGAGAGCACCACCGTGCTCATCTGCCTCATCACCATGTTCTTCACCATGCTGGTGCTCATGGCGTCGCTGTACGTGCACATGTTCCTGCTGGCGCGCCTGCACATGAAGCGGATCGCGGCGCTGCCGGGCAACGCGCCCATCCACCAGCGGGCCAACATGAAGGGCGCCATCACCCTCACCATCCTCCTCGGGGTGTTCGTGGTGTGCTGGGCGCCCTTCTTCCTCCACCTCATCCTCATGATCACCTGCCCCAGGAACCCCTACTGCACCTGCTTCATGTCCCACTTCAACATGTACCTCATCCTCATCATGTGCAACTCCGTCATCGACCCCATCATCTACGCCTTCCGCAGCCAAGAGATGAGGAAGACCTTCAAAGAGATCTTCTGCTGCTCGCACGCGCTCCTGTGCGTGTGAGCGCCATCGGAATCGACGATGTTAATGAAACTTGGCTGACAAGGACTTTGAGATTTTGATCTGTAAAATCAATGCGGCGTGTCAGTCGAGCGCCGCGCTCTCGGAGTCGGCTGTTAATGATTGATGGGGTGGGGGGTGGGGTGGGGGGGGGGGTGCTTTGGGGGTTTCTGAAGAGACAGAGTATATAGAGTATCGCTCTGTGGGGAAAATGCTTTTTAGTTGGGTAGTTAACGTCACTCTACATCATCAAAACAAACCAGGGTTCATTTAAAAAATACTTTCACTCCGAATTCTTTTCTGTCTTGTTGTTCACCGTCAAAAGAAAATCTAACTGACTTCAATCGCAAAGAGCCCGAATGCACCTCACGACCTGGATTATGGGATTTAAATGTCACAGCGTGTTTGCAGCGTACAGCCTAAATGCCACGGAGCGTGCACTCTGGATATCCAGCAGAGAGAGAATAACATGGTACGTGACAGAGAACCTTTAATGCACCTCAGAACAGACACAATGAGAGTCTTTGGAAACACAGCAAGCAGAGGACTCGTTGTGTTTTACAATGCAACAAATGCAACAAACAAAAATAGAGAGACTGTCATGTGCCGATCATGAAGGAGGAGATTAATGCTTTAATGCACAGGGAACATCCGGCTTTTACCTTTTATTCTTTCTTTAAATGCTTCTCAGTTTGAGGTAACACTGTCAAACACAGAAGGAAACCAGGTCCTTACTTCTTTGTAGCAAAGAGGTTTGAAATGTGATTTTCCACCACTGAGATTACACTAAACGTTTCTGGAAACAAAGAAGAAGAAGAAAAGAAAAAAAGAACAACACAATTTTCTCTCTCTGCTGATCCGACCGTCTGCCTCGCTCATGTTGCAGCCGCAGCCCGCTTCGTGACAGTTATGGACTGCGATGTAAATTCAAAGGCAGTGAAGTTGGAGAACCAGTCACTAAGTGACAGATTTTCAGTGATGTAAATGTAATTAGAAAAAAAAAAAAAAAAAAAAAAGCGTATTTCTCAGGCACAAAATGTGGCATAAGCATTTCTGGTTTAGATTCCTACTTTATTTGAACCTGCAGTGCGTGTTCCCAGTTGTTGGACACTTCTTCTACCCTGTCTCGTCAAGGTGTGTGTGGACCCTCGTCTCTGCTTTCCCCCCTTTTGAAGCAGAGCCGCCAAAAAGAGATTTTCTATCGCAGTGATGAACAGAAAGTGTTTTTTCCTGTGTGATCAACGAGCCGAAGCGTGACCCTCTGACTCATCACGTGTGTTGATTTACAATCAAAAGCTCCTGTGAATGTTGTTGCTCGCGTCGATATATTTGTGTAAACTTGCACACGTGGGTCGTTCTCACACTCGGCATGTACGGGTGACCTTACAGAGATCTATTTTTTCGTCGTATTTATGGGCAGAGACAGATTTTACCGAATGTATTTTTACGTGTGCGTCGTGTAACGTGTTGCTGTTATTCTCGCCTTAAATATGTCGCGCTGCGAAATATGTAAAAGAGCAACTCCTCGTCTGTGACGGTCTTTATATGTTGGGCGAGTGCTATTTTTCATTATTGCCTTATTTATTTCTGTCTTTTTAAAACTCAAAAAGGGGCATTGCGAAGAAAAGCCGCTAAAAGCTTTGATAAATGTGTGAAGCCGTTTGTTGGACCGATGCATAACTCTGTGAATCACCGCTGCAAAAGTAACTTCAATAAATCATAATGCCGCCTCGGCAACAGCTCTGTTTGTCAGCGTTCCTCCGCTGGTCGGACTTTAACCTTTTGACCTGCGACCACTTTGTTGACTTTTTACCTCAACAGGAAGAAGAACACGCAGTCCCTCACATGTGAAAACAACATCACGCTGGCAACAACAACCGGACTCGTGTGAAGAAACGTAAAGATGCAAATGAATGTGTTATTATGCGACCACAGTGGCAACAACTGAAGTTTATGAGCCAGATCATGGTGAATAATAGTAAACAAAACGTTTAAAAAAAGAAACAACAACAACTTTGGACAATATTTGCTGCATGCATTCATCATACGTGGGAAGCATCTGTGTGACAAATAGACATCATGTATTATTATTTTTTTTATTTATTATTATTTATTCATAGACATCAGACTAAACACTGGAATCTGCAGCAGGACGGATATGATGAGAAGAAAGGAACGGATTAAAGAAATAAATCTAAGGTTTGAGAAAAATGTATCTTTTATTTTTCTGCGACACATTCAAGAAGGAAAAAAAAAAAAAACATTCATTTTATTGATTCCACCAAGAATGGATATGCTTGTAAAAAAAAAAAGTGTACGGCGAATGTTGCACTAAGCAGAATAAACTTTAAACCGCATCTCATTATTATCCTTCTCCTTCACTTATGAGCTGGTGTCCAGCTGAGAGTGCATCGCAGCCATAATGGCCTTCGACACCGGTGTTAACAAATGATGAAGCCAGTCGTAACCTTGATGTAACCCCAGTTCTATGAGCACATACACAGCCCTCTTCCTGTACGCCCGGCCGGTCCCCGGCTTTAGTTTCTTAGTTTTGGGTCTGCCGCTGTTCATCATCACCTGATTGGGGAATTGTCATCAATTAATTAATCGATGGCTTAATTGACTGTTTCGGAAGCTGAATACTTCTCCGCAGCTTTCGACTCGACTCCACCTCTGTCCCACGTCGACGAAATTACTTTAAATCTCAGATTTGTTAATAGAAAAAGGGAAAGTTTTGGGCCAATTGACGGAAAAAGGGTACAATGGTTGACAGATTATAGGCTTAGAGCTGTTAAACGGCAGTCGTATTGTAACGCCGGTATATATATAGATATATGTTATGAATGTGTAATGGCCTTAGAAGATAAATCCTGTGATACATGATGTATCACTCTCAAAGGGCCATCAGTCCAGGGATCGGCCATTACTTGAACATGTAACAGTCCCTGTAGAGCTTTTGTTCCTTCCCTACAAGCCTTTTTTTCATCCACAGTACCGATGAAATAGGTTTGCCACTGAAATATCTCCCTACACCAAGATAAGGAAGGCACTTGAAAAAGAACTCCAGGAAATGAAAAAAAAAAAAAGACGGCAGGCATGAAGCAGGAGAGCTTTGGGAGATCATCCTGGAGCCTCGAGTGTATTTATCTTTCTTCTTCTCAAGTCCTTTGCGAGCTTCTGTTTCTACGCGACGTGACCCATTGGAGACAAAGTGCAGTTCCACAGCGGTACAACCGACACAGAAAGGTCAGATGAAGGTGGTCAGATGAAGGTCGTCAGATGAAGGTCGTCCGACAGGCGGTCCCAAGGAAGAAATTCAAAATGGACGTAACTGGCGAGACGTCTCGATCCTTCATGTTAAAGAACAATAGCCTATACAATGAGCAGAATGTCCATTTAGTGTGTGAAATGTTGTAAATCCTGTGTGGTTGGAAATGCATTCAACCTCTCGGCATTCTCAGTCTGTGCTGGGTTGTTTTTGTTGAAGTTCTAAAGAATCAGCACAAGAGAAGAAGATTATAAAGGTTATGTAATGGAGGCATGTGTAAAATGTGTGTCTCTTATCGTGTTCAAGGTTGGACCTTTCTCATTTTCACTCTGCAGACGCCTCACAGACTTCTTCTCGATACCTATAAAGACGCTATTCACTGTTCCTCCAAGGTCTTGGAGTGGAGCTTCATCTCAGAGTAACGTACCGACGCTAACGTGCTAAAGGTGCGTTAGCCGTCAACTCCAGTAAAGAATTTCAGATTACAGACGACAACATACACCGATTATTTATTTTTATATACCTGATAGTCCAAAAAAAGAAAAGGGGGTGTACACCGAAAGACACAGAAGTATACTATTAGTACACTGGTGTCACCGTAGTAACTCCAGATGTTGCGCAATAACACAAATTCTGCCCATGTTCCTTTTTTCCAAAATACACAAACTGGTATTTATCCCAAAACATCTTGTTTTGTTAATCCGCGATGAAAATGAAAGGAAACGGTCGAAAATGTATTTAAAAAAAAAAAAAAATTAGTTCTCTGAATTGAGTAGAAGGAACAGAGAGAGAGCTTGATAAGAGGTGAGTGTTTAACAGTGAAAGTTGATGAACTGGATCATAATAGAAAATGAAATGTCAACAATTCATTATGACTTCTTGTTGCACGTCTAGAATAACCCTGATGTGAAGGATGGGCAGCACCCGGATCAGCTCATGTCCAAAGTGTGCGATGTTTATTTCCCGACACGTACATTTATAGAGGAAAGGAACAACAGTTGCATTTACACTTTCTTTACGTCAATAATCCATGAGGCGTCTTTTGTTTTTTTCATCCATTGATTAATCTCTGCATCCTTTTCCTTCGGGCCACCTTTGACCTTTGATTGTGATGTAATGCTTCGTCTTCGCTGCTCCTTGGCTGTGGTTTATCATCTTAAAGTTTTCAGGTTTCCACTGAATCCTAATGAGCTGTGTGGGGGGTGGGTGGGGGGGGGGGGGGGGGGGGCTGTGGTACCACCAGCTCCAGCAGAGCCTCTGGAGTTGCACTCTCACTACTCCGCCGAGGGACCGTCAGATTCTCCGTGAAATAATGAACGCAATCGTTCTTTTTAGAAGTGGAGGATCATCCTTTACACTTAATTTACAAGTGGAAGAAGTGCTGCATCTTTTATTCCTCCAGCACTGACACCATCTCCTTCGGCGTCGCTTTATCGATGGCTCTGATTGGCTCTATCTGTCCTCATTGGGGGGGGGGGGGGGGGGGTTGTGCACAGAGCCGCTTGCATTAAATCAGATAGTGTTGACTCGGCTCTCGCCATCTGCAGACGCGGCAAATAGTGCTGGAGTTTACATCCAAGTCAGTTCAGTTCCTCTGTGTTAAAGTGGAATTAATTGTGGATAAAATGCACGCGTAATTTCTTTTAAAATGGTTATTTGCCTCATTGCGAGTAGAAAATACTTCCCCTTAATTATTAAGCCCGAAATCAAGAAATCAATCGGAGCCATTTGGAAAATCAAGACAAAGATGAACTCTTTGTGTGGTCGAAAGACAGAATTAAAACAGATAAATCTGCATAAGTAGGGCCCATTAAAATGATATTTCTTGTGTGTAACGCTCCGAGCTCCAGGCTCTCCCTCAGAAAGACATCGTGTACTGAATATATGCATTAATAGTCCATCAAGGCATGCAAATTATAACATATACAGTAAAAAGAACATAAGGTGATTGCCTTCATACATCTTCGTTGCATATTTGTGTATTTTGGTACATATGAAGCCTGGATTTATATATTCTTGTGTATGCTTAATGCATTTCTTGATATGCATTTGCAACAGAAGTGTTCATGTCACATTTAGTGAGACAGCTGGAGGCTTTTTTTAAAGTACTCAATTACAGGAGGTGCATTCTTTGTTGATGGAATTTTATATTGCATCGATTTTCTATTTTTTTATCCATCAATAAACTATTTGGACGCTGGATGTGAGCATCCCTTTTTACTAATAAATACACTTAAATCTTGAATGTTTCGGTCTTTTCCCGACATGACTTTCAACCTCGAGTGCATATTGCGTAATTGCATTTGTTTATCCCCCCCAGGGTGTGTGTACGAGAGAACCGGAGTGTGTTTCTGCTGGTGTGTGTGTGTGTGTGTGTGTGTGTGTGTGTGAGAAAGGAACCGGGCGGGATGCTAATGGCTGCCACGGTCGCCATAACAACGCACGTCCGTGACAAACGTAGCATCGGAAAACACCTGCGAGAGGTCGAGAGAGTTCTTGTTTCTCCTCACAGACCAGAAAGTTCTCTAAGAACACAACTTCCCACCTCTGGAGAACATCTGTGAGAGAGGAGACATGAAGCGCGTATTGATTTAGTTGACCTCTTGACCTTTTCCCTCTGGAGCCTGTGTAACTCTGAGACAATTATCCTCCCAAGAAGAAAAGAATTATTGATTTGAGTCAAAACCCATGACTCTGTCTATTATTACACATCATAGGTATTGAACTGGGGAAGCGTCAGTACTTGAGGAGGACTATTAGGTCTCGCACTGCATTGTGTGCATTAATGTTAAAATATGGCGCCAGTTTAGTTTTTATTGAGTTCGACTTGATCATTGATTCCTTGGTTGTTCTAGTAAGATGAACGAGCTCTTCGCTGAGCGGCCGTATGCGACACCAGATGTGCCAAAAGTTATGTGTCATGACGTGTGTTTAATATTCGTCTGAGCAGAACTCCCTGCATTAACCCGAAAGATGCAGATAATAAACCTTTGATAAACTCAAGTTTGCTTGTGTTGCTTTTTTTTAGTTTTAGGCTACTTTATGTTTTGTGTCTCTCTTGCACAACAACAATTGGGGGAAAACGTGTGTTTTTTACAGGTTATTTTGGGCTAAAATGTGTGTGAAATGATGCACATGAAACGGATGGAATGGTGCATAAGACACAGTTTGGGTCCATGAGCGTCAATAAAGAGCTGGAACACACTGATACAGAATATGTGACACTGCCGGAGAGTGTGGGATAAGACGCTTTTTTATCAATTTTAACAAAAGGTGATAGAAAATAAAGAAAAGTAATTTCTGCAGAAGGCATGCGAGGAGAAATGATTTCAGTGCTAAATTAGTTTTATGAGAAACATCTGGACACACAAATAGGAGACAAAATGAAAAAAACACATTCATAGTTGAGTATATCATGTATGGAAAGAAAAAGGAATAAAACACCTTTTAATGTGGTTCGAAAAAAGTCAAGTGAAAGTAAAAAGAAAACCTGCATTGAGGACACAATACAATACAATATACTTGTTTGTCAACAAGCTGTGTACGTGACTCGTTGCCCTTTGATGTATTACTCATCCGTCAGCTCAGGTAGACTTAAATTAAACACATTAAACATGAAGAAATCTCCTCAGCAGAGGGATCTCATTACATATTACTCACAGCAATAGATTGATAATTAAGTCAAAGTAATTTGTGTTTGAGAGACTGAAGCAGCCTCTGCTCTTCACAGTAAATATAATAACGCAGCGAAATAATTAGTGGTCGGAAAGTGAGACTCTCCCCAACTCCTCTCTCTTTGTTTCTTTTTGTAGTCGTTTTGAGTTTCTTTGTTGACATTTTGTTTCTTTTTGTAGTCATTTGGGTTTCTTTGTTGACATTTTGTTTCTCTTTGTAGTAGTTTTGAGTTTCTTTGTTGACATTTTGTTTCTCTTTGTAGTCGTTTTGAGTTTCTTTGTTGTCATTTTGTTTCTTTTTGTAGTCGTTTTGAGTTTCTTTGTTGTCATTTTGTTTCTTTTTGTAGTCGTTTTGAGTTTCTTTGTTGTCATTTTGTTTCTCTTTGTAGTAGTTTTGAGTTTCTTTGTTGTAATTTTGTCTCTCATTGTAGTAGTTTTGAGTTTCTTTGTTGTCATTTTGTTTCTTTTTTTAGTAGTTTTGAGTTTATTTGTTGACATTTTGTTTCTTTTTGTAGTAGTTTTGGGTTTCTTCGTTGACATTTTGTTTCTTTTTGTAGTAGTTTTGAGTTTCTTTGTTGACATTTTGTTTCTTTTTGTAGTAGTTTTGAGTTTCTTTGTTGTCATTGTGTCTCTTTGTAGTAGTTTTGAGCCTTTTTGATGTCTTATGTGTCTCTTTTTGGTTGTTCTTCATGGTCACCATGAGCCTCTTTGTTGAAGGTTACTCTTTTATTCCTTTGAGATGAGCCCTGCGAGCGTCTCCACCTCGCACTACTTATTTACTTAAAACGTAATAACCAACTTCGACAGCTTTTTTTTTATCAACTCAACACGGAGTGTCTGCAAGGGTTATTCAATATTTACTTTAAAATCATTCCTCAAATCAGATAAGAATTAATACTATTTTATTCTCAACGGTGCACGTTCATTGTGCTCCACCTGAGCCTCCTTCAAACGGCAGCACTGCTCAGAATGCAAAGAGAGACCTCGGTCACGGAGGTCACCCGGTTCATAAATCTTTCTCTCTGTCTTGACAGCAGCTGACATGTTCATCCCCCCCTGCTCGGCTGCCCTGCGCATGCTATTGGCATACTGATCACCCGGCGCCTCTACGCGCCGTGTTCAGTCTTCTGTTTATTCGTTCTCTTGTAATAATGCATATTTATTAGGAAGCCGATAAAACATTTTGCACAAGAGATCAATTAGTAAATGCTCCAGGCATTGAGGACATTGTTTTGGGATTGTTGAAACAAAGAAGGCCTTTTTATTTCTCCCACTCTAACCGAGTGCTTGGTTGAACTTTTTCATTACAAACTCATTTAGACAATCTGCCACATCGATCATTGAGACGCACGACTGATGATCAGAGTAGATAGACGTTAAGAACTTTGTGTCCAATTTCTGAGAGAGTCCAAATATCCAAAAGAGCTATAATTCTATTGTAGAGCGATAGATTCAGCTGCAAAAAAACTATTACTATTTACATGCGTTACAGGGCACACTGGGCATTGGGACGGGCTTATGTAATAGATTGTTTGCGTAAGCTGCTTAGCATGCATTAATGATCACTGTGGGCCATAAAGAGACACACTCATACGGTATCTACAGGACGTGCATAACAGGAAATTAATCACTTTGATGTTAGCTCAGTCACGTCGACTGTCGCACTGGAGTACAAAGTGTGCGTAAGAGCGTCGCATTACCGCGCCGCAGCACCAAAGAAAAAGACTAATTCGGCTTCCGATGCCAAAGTCTTGTCCCTCTGCCAACTAAATAAACGCAGCATCCTGTTTACAGGGATTCTTTCTCACAAATATTATATTGAATGACACACAGTGCTTTTCTGTGCTACTCTTTCAATCTCCTACATGCTCTCTTAGTCCACCGTGTTTTTGTAATCATCCTTATGAGCATCAGCGTTGACGACTGGCCTTCTTTCTGCTGAGGGGCGGCCAGAATGTGTGAACCTCAAATATGTGATAACCGTCGCTCATCACCGAGCTTTCAATTCGAGCACCTGATAAAGTTTTACAAAGCAAAACAACAAGATTTGTCTCTGTAACCGCATTGAGTCGTCGTGTCTTCAATGGAGCCCTCTGAATTATGGTTTCCTTTAACCAATGTCAGTGAGAGAGAGAGAGAGAGAAAACAGCAGCTCAATAACAAACTAATAAAAACAAGCTCACGGCACCATTGAAGAGCTTTTTGTCTTTTCCGTCACGCGTTTGGAGAATCCTCCGCCTGGGAGCACGAGCCGCAACGACTCGGCAGGAAGTACGCAAACTGCTGCGTGGCGTGCCAACAGAAAGGCATCAGAGTCACCGCCAGGCAGGCGTTAGTCGCCTCAGCCAACAACAATAACAACAATAGTGCTTCCAGTTCCTGTTAGGAACGTTTACCTGGTCCTCAGTTTAGTCCTGATTCTCCGTAGACCTCTAACAGACCATCAGAGAGAAGATGTTCTGTTTCTAGAGGAGCTTAAAGACATCTTCTGAATTAACTGGACCAGAAAAGCTTCACTTTCTAACCTCCCGACACACGCTTTTATCGTGCAGAAAACGTACCTAATTATCTGAATATTTACAGTAATTATACCATAAGTAGGCCTACCCTAACCTTACACAATAGAGTACAGGGCCTCCATTTCAACGTGTCGAGGACCCAACCTTTGAAGTAAGGGAATCATTAAAAGACCCTCGATATTAGGCTACACGTGTACTAGGCTCCCAAGCAGCCAATGCAGTCGAGAGCTCGAGGAATCTCTTTCAAATGCATAACAGACGGTGTTATTACACCGATCTGTGAGCTCCTCTGCACTGTGAGCACACCTGAGGCTCAGCGTGACGGAGGAGGAGAGCACAAGCGTTGTGAAAAGAGGAAAGAATTCTGGATTCTCCATGCAAACTCTTTACCTATACGCCCTCCTGCGTTGGCCACGCTCCTCTTCTCCTCTAGGGAACCACCTGGTCCACTGAGCGTGCACGGCGTGCACGCCGTGCGCGGCGCTCCTCAGAAGTCTAAATGTGTGCTGCAGGAATGAGTCAACACTTGTTTGCACTTTCGATTCCCTTAATGTAAAGAAATGTGACCAATGGTTAGTTAATGAAATGATGGCAACAAAGTGAGAAGTAATGCAATAGTTTACATGTTTATTACTACAACTTTAAATTTAAAAAATATTATTATATTATTATATAATATATATAATATATTATTATATTATTAATTCATGAATAAATTAAGAAAAATGTCATTAATAAATGAATAAAAAAATTCAGCTCAATATAATTCCAAACATATACAGTTTTTTTCACTATGTAAAGGTTACTATTATTTATTGAGATTATATTAATAGTAGTTAGCCTGAGGTTAGCTTTATACCTAATAATAATAATAATAATAATAATTGCAACAGTCAATGGTCATTAAAGTGTTCATTTGTGCAGATTATCCTTCTGAACAAAAGGTTTAAAAATAATTAATGTGAGTTATTTTTTCCTCCAAAATCCAATAGCGAAGCTAACATTTACAAACTGATTACAAACTGTTGATATTAGAGGTTATCAATAACACAAAAATACCTCAATTTCCCCATTATAGAAACGATCCAGCAATCATATTTTCATTTTACTCCCCGACCCTGGCATTTGGATAACCATTTTACAACAAATTTGTTCACTGAAAGGTTATTAAAGAGGTAAAAATAAAGATGTCAGAACTCCAACTAGCTGAGCAATGATTTCATGAAACAGACTCATAACTGTCTGCAGGAGGTTCAATAAAGAGCGGATGGTGTCTCGCAGATAACAGCCCACGATTGCTTCCTCCATCCCAACAACTTTATTCTCGACATCTCCAACACAGACGTGCAGAGAATATTTTTGAATGTGCAGAACCTTTTTGCAGAAATCTCGCTGCAACCCGTTATGAGCTCTCCAGGGTTTTTTTCATAAATGAATAAAAGCGCCGTTATTAATATAATATTATTAGGATTGGGGTGAAAAATGCACATTTAACGTGCAGAAAAACCAGGAGGGAACAGCAAGTCGTGCCTTTCAAGTGTTGTTTTGAAAGCAGAATTATATTACATGGTATGTTCATGTTTTGATTTCTGGCAAATGAATGATATCTTAATATTACATGAGAAACAGTTATCTTCTCCTCATGTAATATTAAGATATCATTCATTTTCTTTTGAACAAAAAAAAGAAAGAAAATGACCGAAAAGGTGATTCAGGAAAATTACACTTAAGTTTCATAATGTTTCGATCCCTCGGGAAGAGAGAACAATACCTTTCATAAGAGCAGTTATCATGGATATAATAAAAGTCTAAAAGTAATAAAGTCCCTTTTATTTCTTTATTCCTCCATATATCTCACACTCCTTCGGCGTTGTTGCTTTTCACATTCTTCCCGTCCTGCGACATCTCCACGATTTAATTATCACTGATAATTAATAATGATCATCTTAAACTGGGAAAACAGTAATGGGAATTTAACATGGATATGGACGGCTTCTTAAACATTTTCTTAAAGTACACTGTGGACAATAGTGTAAGAGGTATGTCGTGTGTTTGACAACTCAATTCAAAGTTCCTCACACGAAACCATTAAAAGCATCAAAACATAATGCAAAAGAAAAGAAGATTAAGAACATTAATTTAAACAGTAAAACATTAAAAAGCAAAATAAATAAATAGAATACAAGTTACGTTCCTTAAACTCGCTTTGACTATTCAAAGAAGGAAAAACGCTTTCATTGTGTTTATTTAAATGTCTGAAACACGTGTTTACACCTCGTATGTTTGATGTATTTAAACGTGTAATGAGTTAAACACGCAGTGGTAAGAAAAACTTTACAGCCGTTTGACTTTGAACAAAGAAACACACGCAGAAGAAAATCGATGAGCGCATCGATTTTGATGGCGGAGCCTCGCTGACCTCGCAAATCGAGTCTGACATTCGGCGAGGAAGCGTCCTCTGTTAGTAAAAATGATCCCGTCTCTCTGATCGGTTACGAGCACTTTGGATTGACATTATATGAGTCAGTTAATATCACAAAAGATATGAAGTCAGTACTTCCTGTGTGTTTTTTTCTGAAGTCTATTGTTCTGCATCCCATCCAAGCTTTGATGCTTCACACAGCGATGAAGAGGAAGGCGTCCACACTGTCCAAAGTGGCGTCCACAGTGACGTCCAAAGAGGTGTCCACACTGGCGTCCAAAGTGGCGTCCAAAGAGGTGTCCACACTGGTGTCCACACTGGTGTCCACACTGGCGTTCACAGTGGTGTCCACACTGGCGTTCACACTGGTGTCCACACTGGCGTTCACAGTGGTGTCCACACTGGCGTTCACAGTGGTGTCCACACTGGCGTCCACAGTGGCGTCCACAGTGGCGTCCACACTGGCGTCCACACTGGCGTCCACACTGGCGTCCACACTGGCGTCCACAGTGGTGTCCACAGTGGCGTCCACAGTGGCGTCCATAGTGGTGTCCACAGTGGCGTCCACAGTGGCGTCCACACTGGCGTCCACAGTGGCGTCCACAGTGGCGTCCACAGTGGTGTCCACAGTGGCGTCCACAGTGGCGTCCACACTGGCGTCCACACTGGCGTCCACAGTGGCGTCCACACTGGCGTCCACAGTGGCGTCCACACTGGCGTCCACACTGGCGTCCACACTGGCGTCCACACTGGCGTCCACAGTGTCCAAAGTGGCGTCCACAGTGGCGTCCACAGTGGCGTCCACAGTGTCCAAAGTGGCGTCCACACTGGCGTCCACACTGGCGTCCACAGTGGCGTCCACAGTGGCGTCCACACTGGCGTCCACAGTGGCGTCCACAGTGGCGTCCACACTGGCGTCCACAGTGTCCAAAGTGGCGTCCACACTGGCGTCCACACTGGCGTCCACACTGGCGTCCACAGTGTCCAAAGTGGCGTCCACAGTGCTCATGAATAGTGAAGTTCATTGAGTTTCCGTCTCCCGGGGCAACGCAGCATGAAGGCATTATGACTCCGGGGAGTCGTCTCTGTTGTTGATGTTTACAACGGAGCGCCGAAGACATTCGACCACTTTGTGTTCTCACTGACCGGGAGAAGAAATAAAATACAGAAATAAGAAGAAAGGAGTGTGTTGTACTTTTTGGGATGTTTCTTTCTCTCGGGTAGAGCAGACAAACTTTAAGGACATGGAGCAAATACATGCAATGTTTATCTCGATGTATACATATAAATACAAATTGGGCTTTACAGCATTTTCTTTATTTCCTTTCCTGTCCCCAGCACTATTTTAATATATTGCAACAGAAAAGAAATATATATAAATATGTATATATAAATATTTATAATTATTTATGTATTTATATATATATAATAAAACAGCATCTATAGGATAATTTTTTTTAAATTCAGGCGATGCAATATATATATTTTTTAAAGATTTATTGTAGATTTGACATTTGACATTAAGTACAAAAATAATGTTGGCTCTAACCGAGCGGTATACGATTACATTTTTTATTTTACAAGTTAAATCAAGTGTTCTTCTAAAGAAAAAAACATGCTTATATTCGTGAAAGAAAGGCATTGAAATATTGAAAGGCGATTTTTACCTTTAAAACTTCTGAATGAAAAGCAGCGTACAAACCCCATGAAGGTCGAGGACAAACCTTTGTTCGGATGACGTTCTAATCTTTTTTTATTTTATTTTAATAGAGGCAAAAACGTCAACAAAACCCTCTTTGCAACTCACAGAAGGAGAAGCCTGAATGTAGCCGAGCCTTTCAGTCGCTCCAATGGGTCATACATGCTGAGCCACACTTGGAAATATCAGCCTTCTGACAAATGGCCTGTATATGCTTTTTTATTAAAGAGCAGTGATTCATTTTTTGTTGGAATTTGGGTCTTTTTCAGGACCTTTCTGGCCACCTTTTCTGATGCATTAGGGTCTGAAGACTCTGTGCTCATTATACTATTCTCATTTCGCGAAGTGTGTGTCCAAATGATACATTGAGGGCCCCGCTTACTGTTTAAACGTGACATGCCGTGTTTAAGGCGATGGAGCTGAAAAGGGCTTAGAAGCCAACGCACCGTGTTGGTTCAGGCTGCAGCTGAGCCCTCCAGCGTGCTGTCGAGAGCAGAAGCTTTTTACGCCTCTGAAGTCCCATTCGGGTCCGTTGGCTCCGCGGCATCGGAGTGACACTTCAATGTACTTTTGGGTTAACGCCGCCGGAGAGGGAGGGTCACGAATGTCACTTTATCTTTTCATATTTAGCTATAAGCGAGGAGTTTGTTTTATCGTGCCCTTGAGCAAAGTATCAAATATCCTCTCGACTCAAGGTCCACTTACTCTTTTTCACCCGGAGCTTTCGACCGCATGTCACAGACAGGAGTTGCTCATTCGTCACGTGATGACCTCCTTTAGTCGAGCGTCCGAAGGTCCACCGAGTCTTCACGTTGACGACTGAGACTGTTGAAAGAAAGAGCTCGTAGGTTGACGATGAGCTTAAGTGACTTTGTCACATTCCATCCATATATATATATATATTTAAAGGTATTTAAAGGTATATATATATGTCATATATACCCTTAAATATATATATATGTATGGAATTTGACATATATATGACATTTATATATATATATTTAAAGGTATTTAAAGGTATATATATATGTCATATATACCCTTAAATATATATATATATGTATGGAATTTGACATATATATGACATATATATATATATATTTACAGGTATATATATGTCATATATATACCTATAAATATATCATATATATATACCTTTAACTATATATATATACCTTTAAATATATGTATATATATAGATGAATCTGACAAAGTATTGTGTATATATATACTTAAATTAATTGGTAACAAGCCAAGAAGCTTATTTCCTATTCATATTAAAAAAATTTGTTTGTTTTTTTTAAATATATATATATATATACATACATATATATCTATGTATGTATAAATATATACATATACATATATATGTGTGTATATATATAGGAAATAAGCTTCTTGGCTTGTTACAAATTAATTCAAATAAATATATACATATATATATATATATATATATATATATATATATATATATGTGTGTATATATACACGACAATGGATACTTCTGCATCGCTCGCCGGATGAACAAGGCTGTTGCCGCGGTGACCGGTGCTTGTTGTCAGCCCTAGATGTTGTTGTGTAATGTGTATTTTTTTTTCCTGATGGAATTATGTCCCGAATCTAAATTGCTGCACATTATGAATGCCGCGTCATCGGGGTAATGTCACAGTAGCCGAAGACGCTTCTACCTGCATCACGGCTGCTTGTGCCATCCGCCAGGTGTGTGCATCATTTTCACAAACCCCCCTTTTTAATCTGTGATTCTTGCCTCAGCATGCTTCTTTTTTTTAATGATCCGATTCAGGTGATTCATAGAGGAGCTGGAAAGAGAGACAAAGTTATGGGGAAATAAAAAATGGTTCAAAAAAGAACTGCTGCTGAATAAATAACAGATTAAAATCAGCTTCCCACCATTTACCCAAATGTATAAGTGTTACTGGTCTGAGTGGATTTTCAAAAAGCTGGCAATAGAAAGGACTTTATTTATTTATTAATGCAAATCAACTGGATGAAGTGCAGCACAACTTTCGAGTGTTGGAGCTTATTATTGCAGTCCAATGACAATCATGTATTCCCAAAATAATAAACATTTCATTGAATAAGAAAAATGAACTTTTGAGCCTAAATGTGGGGGAAATAAAGAGCATTTAATTCTGCAGGTCATCTGAAAAATATGGTTTTACACGCCTCCCTAAAGTTTGATCCTCTGAGTCTGCTGACTCATCATTTGTTTTCTTTCTATAATTCTACAATAATTCACTATAAATTCAATGGATTTATTTGGGTTTTATTTGACCGGTTGCAGTGTTCTTAAGTGTTTTTATGTATTTTTCATAGTTTTTTCTTGCATGTACTTTGGCATTCGTGTTTTCCGTGCTGATGTTATTGTAAAGAAGATGCAATACAAATAAAGTTCTTCGTACTTATTCATGTCTATGGGCCACAATTAAAAGATGAAGTGCACCCACATTAGCTTTTTTTCCTTTAATATTCATGCACAAAAAAAAGAAACATTTAAAATGAAACTGAAGTGGACTGAAATTAACCTAATGAAGCTAAATTCCCTCTCAGCCCCATTACACGAGCCACATATTAAAACGACCTCCATGCGGACGCGGTATATTCTCTCGTAACCAGACGTTTAATTGGGGCTTTTATTCCTTTCGCCCTGCAGAGCGAGATGAGTGCTTTTGCCCTCAGCGGAGCTCACCTCCATATCTCTGTTCCCATCTCCTTCTGAGTGCACCCACATGTCCCACGTTTCTCCTTTTGTTGGTACTCGCCGCCGGTTTAAAGAAGCCCACGTGATGCATTGACATAATTGAAGCGCTGTCTCTCTTTCTTTTTGCCCCCCTCCCCCCCCCCCCCCCCCCCTCCCCCCCCCCCACCTTCATCTGGTTTCGTTCTACAGCTCAGGGCTAACAGCCGGCTTTGTTCGTCCGATGCAATTTTTTTATTTAATTTTTTTTATGGGCAGAGAGTTTCCTTCGCATTCATTTTCATTGTTGCGTGAATCGACCATCAATTTCCGTTTTCAGTTGTTGTTTTTTTCAGTTACTCAGAACTTTCTCTCAACAATCTGGATTTTGTTTTTTTTAGCAAAACATCCGGCGGGACCTTGAAAATGAACATGTGACTTTCTCTCTTAAGCGTGCGCATTGTTCTCGTTTTGTGGAAAATGTTCGCCTTTTTTTTAGGAGGGACGTCAGGACTCTGTTATAAAGGGCGGTACTAGAACTATGGTGTCCTTCAGGGGACAAAAACACATGATTGCTTCTTTACAGAGCCATCGTTCGGTTTGTCCACCCTGGTGAACACAAGAGCGTGGTGGAATTTAACTTGATTATGTACGTAGTATAAACGGAGTCGCCCCCCTGGTGGTCAGGAGAGAGAATGCAGCTTTAACACATGAAGCATTGACTTCTATACAACCAGAGGAGTCGCCCCCTGGTGGTCAGGAGAGATATTGCAGCTTTAACACATGAAGCATACACTTCTATACAACCAGAGGAGTCGCCCCCTGGTGGTCAGGAGAGATATTGCAGCTTTAACACATGAAGCATACACTTCTATACAACCAGAGGAGTCGCCCCCTGGTGGTCAGGAGAGATATTGCAGCTTTAACACATGAAGCATACACTTCTATACAACCAGAGGAGTCGCCCCCTGGTGGTCAGGAGAGAGTATGCAGCTTTAACACATGAAGCATAGACTTCTATACAACCAGAGGAGTCGCCCCCTGGTGGTCAGGAGAGAGAATGCAGCCTTAACACATGAAGCATAGACTTCTATACAACCAGAGGAGTCGCCCCCTGGTGGTCAGGAGAGAGAATGCAGCTTCAACACATGAAGCATAGACTTCTATACAACCAGAGGAGTCGCCCCCTGGTGGTCAGGAGAGAGAATGCAGCTTTAACACATGAAGCATAGACTTCTATACAACCAGAGGAGTCGCCTCCCTGGTGGTCAGGAGAGAGAATGCAGCTTCAACACATGAAGCATAGACTTCTATACAACCAGAGGAGTCGCCCCCTGGTGGTCAAGTTTTAAGACACTTCCTCATCGGCTTTGTCAGAACTGGAGGTGCACACATACACACACACACATACACACACATACATGAGTGTGGTCAACATGTTGTTTGTACCAACATGTGCAGAAGGTGTGATTGCTCATCAAGAGTTTGTTTGCGATCACAGCTCAGAGAGAGAGAGAGAGAGAGAGAGAGAGAGAGAGAGAATTTGGTTGACTTGTTACTTGTATATTTATTCATTTCATTTTCCAGAAATTGATGCCCACGGTGATGATGGAGACACACAAACCTGAGTCTGAAAAGCCCATCGATGTTCTCTGTTGAAGAGGTCCGCCTGGACCCGAGCGTCTCTCTGGTGATTCCACTCCCATCAGGCTGGAGGGGCTCGCCGGAGAAAGTAAAAGAAAGAGAGAGTGGACAAGTTTAAAGCAGCGGAAACCACAATATTCAAGCTGAAGTCAAGCTCCCGGTTTGTAATGTAGATTATTATAAATATACGTTGTAATAAGTAAGCTGACCTTTATGTGTCAAACCAATGCATTCCCCTTTAGATCAGGCAGTTAGTGAGGACACTCTACAAAGGGAACAGTCACTGCAATTAACAAGTCACTTATCTTAACTGTCGTAATTATTATAATGTCATTTCTATTAGGAATGTGGTTTCCATAATCATTACATCATTATATTATTCTGGAGGACAAAATACCAACAACAGTAACTGCCCACCAGTGGCGATATGAATGGAGTATATTTACATATATGTATTGTGTGACAAGGTGATTCAAGGTGATCAATGTGTTGTTACGCGGTGAATGTTGACGGGAACATGAGTGTGTCACGCAGGCCCGTAGAGATCACCCCCGCAGCCCCCGCACTGCGGGGGGGCCTCGCAGTGACAGGGGGCCTCGCATGGCAATTTTATTTTTTAATCCAACACTAGCCAGCGCACTCGGCCGTATTGCGGCTAAGTGTCGGCTGACTCGGCTGTGTTCCGGCTCGATGCGGACAAATGTGAGCCACCTTTGGCACATTTCACCGTTGCCATGTCTGGCCCAGGTGTAGCTGTTACGGACATGGGCAGATTCTGTCTGAGACATGGCAACCGGTTTATCGGCTGCCGAATCTGGGCCGAATAATGTAATAAATAAATAATATTACATTACGTAATAACATTAAGATATCCCTCAAAGTTGTCTCTCTCATATAAAGCTACACAATAAAAAAAAGTATTTTAAACTGGCTTTATAAGTTTTAAATAATAGTTGTAAAGGCAATCGTAACAGGCAACCACTAGGGCCTCCTGCTACGCGGACTGGTGTTATTGTTGGGCCGCGGTGCATTCTGGGAGAACTACGAGGAAATTTCTCTTGAGGAAAAATGAAACACACATTTAAAAGTGGTGCCCAAAAGCGGCAATCAAAACAGAACAAGTCTTTTTCGACCAGCTGGTGAAGGATGCACTCATCTGCCAGAAGAGACAGGTATTGTACTGTTTGCTATAGCTAACATTACCACGTAGCTAACGTTATACTTTGACAGCTGTACTGCTCTGTCTATGTGTTGTGCTTGAAAATACATTAACCTTATTAAACCTATGCTCTCACTATACCCCCTGCGCCCATTATCGGACACGTTTCCTTAATTATCTCCACAACCACATCGTTGTTTAACTTCATTTCACGTTGTCCAACACTGCAACCCTTTTAAGAAGACAACGGCTCTGTACAAAATAATACAAGTAACCGTTAAGTAAGAAAGGTCATTTTCCAAGCTAAAACTGATCAAAACATATCTCAGAAGCTCCATGTCACAAGAGAGGCTGTCAGGTCTGGCCATCCTTAGCATAGAGAATAAACGTGCGCGCAGTTTAGATGTAAAGAGCGTGGTTAAAGACTTTGCACACAGATTTGCTAAAAGACGCGCACATGTGTATTCAAATGCAAACCTGTAGAAAGTAGCCTACCGGTGTATCGACTATATGTAGGCATACTTGTTATGTTGTTGTAACACATGTTCTGTTTGAGCTGTTTGATAGGCCCTAGCATATGTTTTGTTTCTGTTGGAATACATTTGTTCTCTGTTTGAGCTGTTTTTTCTGATTGAATAAATTTCCCTCAAAAGAAAAGCTTGGGTCCTGTTTGTTTATCTTTGGATAATGACCGCCGGACAATACATTATCCCTTACATATGGGGGGGGGGCCCTCTCAGGGTTATTCTGCAGGGGGGCCTCATGTGTTTCCGTTACGGCACTGGTGTCACGACTCGTGAAACGTGATCATTTGAGAAACAATCGAACATATTGGTGTGATTTTAGCAGTGCATATATTTTTTTTTACTGTATATGTGGGAAAGGAATATAAGAAATAGACCTAAATGAAGATATCAAGGCGATTGATACCAATTTTGATGATTAAAAAATCAAAATGAAGCTAGAATGAAATGAAGAATGAAGCGAAAAGGCAGCTTCCCCCCGGAGGACAGATTGTGGTTGAGTAGTAAAAGAAAGGAATGCAGATCTGTATTAAGGATATTAAGGATAATAAGGATGTTAATAAGAGCTTCACAATTTAATTAAACATAAGCAAAGTGCTAAATATGGCACTACTGTTGTGTGTTGTACTGTTGTCTTTATACTTTAGATACACTGTATACACTTTCTTTTTTATTTAATTTTTTACATTTTCATTTCCTTTTATTACGACAGCGTGCACGACAGCGTGCACGACAGCGTGCACGACAGCGTGTACGCAGCTGCAGCTCACGGAGGATTTCACGGTGAATTGATGCGGAGGTGCGAAGTGCTCGGCGTCTCTGCCGGGTTAGAACATTGTGCACAGTGTCCACGGTGAGAGGAGCCGGCGGGTTGACGAGAGAGCGCCAGGAGACCCGTCGGTTCAGCGTGTTTCAAGTGTTTTTTTAAATATACTGAAACGTGTGCATGCTCTAGGGCACCTGCTCGAGGTTGACTACGAGTGTCTTGGTCCACTGTGACCCTGATGGAGGCGCGTGTTGTGTTGACACGTCACGCCGGTGGTTCGGTCCTTGCGGTCCGGTCCCTTTCTTTCGTTTTGGAGGTTCGCGTTTTGGAGGTTTTTCTTCTTTGTGTCTTGAATTAAATAGTCTTGGATAAGTAGCCTCTGACCTCAAAAACAAGGTAATATCTGACTCTTGAGACTGTCCTATTTCCTACAATACCCTATTTCTGACAGAAGTCTGCATGTTACAATAATGATGCAAAGATGTCCACAATAACTGCAAGATTCCCATTTAATTCAGCACGTCGGGCAGAAACAGCTGCGCGGTTAGAGCTAAGAGCAATAATGACTCGACTGTTACATACTGGAGAGTTAATGGATGTTTTTTAAGCTCCGTGCTTTTAAATGTTACGTAAACAAAGTTGTTTCTTTGTGAAGGAGAGAAAGAAACTTTACAGTAAATTGGATTATTTAATGAGTCATAGTTCTATAGTTCCAACGTCAATAACCTGTGCATTCACTTTTGTTTGGATTCACTTGAGGAAAAGAAAAACAAGCTTTCTACGGCCATTTGTCTTGTTGCGTGTTGATTATTACATCAGACGAGACTAAATAAGTGGTTTATCTCTTTGCTGCAGGTGCTTTGTCGAATGAGTCCTCGTTGTGGACATTTATCTGATCTCTGATCTTTTAAAACCCAGCGGAGCCTCTGACCTCCCTCAGGTGGAGGCAATACAAGAGAGACAATGGTGGGAGGGCACCAACAAAGCACCAACAAAGCACCAACAAAGCACCTCACTACGTCCCTCATCCCCCCTGAATGTGCTCATTGTCTTCGTCAGCGTAATGAAACGTGACAACGGCAACATTCACGAAGCCAAAAGAAGCCAAAAGAAGCCAAATGAAGCCAAAAGAAGCCAAAAGAAGCCAAAAGAAGCACAAATAAGCCAAAAGAAGCCCAAAGAAGCCCAAATAAGCCAAAAGAAGCACAAAGAAGCCAAAAGAAGCCAAAGGAAGCCAAAAGAAGCACAAAGAAGCCAAAAGAAGCCCAAAGAAGCACAAATAAGCCAAAAGAAGCCAAAAGAAGCACAAACAAAGCCCAAAGAAGCACAAATAAGCCAAAAGAAGCCAAAGGAAGCCAAAAGAAGCACAAATAAAGCCCAAAGAAGCCAAAGGAAGCCAAAAGAAGCCAAATGAAGCCAAAAGAAGCACAAATAAGCCAAAAGAAGCCAAAGGAAGCCAAAAGAAGCCAAATAAAGCCAAAGGAAACACAAAGAAGCCAAAAGAAGCCAAAGGAAGTCTGGAGTTTGTCTCCGTGAAACAGGCACGCTCACTTGAGATTTAGACAGATACGATCTCTCTCTCTCTCTCTCTCTCTCTCTGTCTCTCTCTCTCTCTCTCTCTCTCTCTCTCTCTCTCTCTCTCTCCATCCCTGCAGCTCAGAACCAGCCGGGTAAACGATGTCGCCGGTGGAGTGTTCAATCTATCAAACTATTTGTTGTAGCACTTTTCACATCGACGATATGAAAGTAAGACAACAGAAAGGACCCAAGAAAATGTGAGATCAATACACGTGAGAGAATACAAAACGGTGACGAGTTAATGAAATAGATTTAATAGCTATTTATAGTAGCAGCATGAAATATAAACTAGATTCAAAAAGTTAAAACACAAACAAGATAATGCAATCAAACAAATGATTGATGAAACTAAAATTAAAATGAATTAATCTAAATGATCTCCATGAATTACTCTTAATGTGGATGCAGCAGCACCAGAGCTGTCGTCTTTTCTATCCCACACATTCTTCTGCTGAAGTATAAGGAAGTGCAAAACAGATACGGTAAAGATATGGGAAATAATTACAACACGCAGTCGCCAAATAAAACGATGGAATTCTACATTTTTGGAAACCACGAGATCCATTGCATGTTGATGTTTCTGAACCAGCTATAGGGTCCGTGAACACATTTCATATCAGCCTCGTGTCACACAAACAAAACTACTTTGTTCATGAAAAAATGGTTTGTGTTCAAATAAATAAATAACAACTTGGATAACTGTCTTTCATTACATAATGCAACAACCGTAACAATGTAACAAACTTAACAATGTTACAAACTAACTTAACAATGTAACAAAGTAACAAACTAACTTAACAATGTTACAAACTAACTTAACAATGTAACAAAGTAACAAACTAACTTAAAAATGTTACAAACTAACTTAACAATGTAACAAACTAACTTAACAATGTTACAAACTAACTTAACAATGTAACGAACTAACTTAACAAAGTAACAAACTAACTTAATAATGTAACAAAGTAACAAACTAACTTAACAATGTTACAAACTAACTTAACAATGTAACAAACTTAACAATGTTACAAACTAACTTAACAATGTAACAAACTAACTTAACAATATAACAAACTAACTTAATAATGTAACAAAGTAATAAACTAATTTAACAATGTTACAAACTAACTTAATAATGTAACAAAGTAACAAACTAACTTAACAATGTTACAAACTAACTTAACAAAGTAACAAACTAACAAACTAACTTAAAAATGTTACAAACTAACTTAACAATGTAACAAACTAACTTAACAAAGTAACAAACTAACTTAATAATGTAACAAACTAACTTAACAATGTTACAAACTAACTTAACAATGTAACAAACTAACTTAACAATGTAACAAACTAACTTAATAATGTAACAAAGTAACAAACTAACTTAACAATGTAACAAACTAACTTAACAATGTAACAAACTAACTTAATAATGTAACAAAGTAACAAACTAACTTAACAATGTTACAAACTAACTTAACAATGTAACAAAGTAACAAACTAACTTAACAATGTTACAAACTAACTTAATAATGTAACAAAGTAACAAACTAACTTAACAATGTTACAAACTAACTTAACAATGTTACAAACTAACTTAACAATGTAACAAAGTAACAAACTAACTTAACAATGTAACAAAGTAACAAACTAACTTAACAATGTAACTAACTTAACAATGTTACAAACTAACTTAACAATGTAACAAAGTAACAAACTAACTTAACAATGTAACAAACTTAACAATGTTACAAACTAACTTAACAATGTAACAAAGTAACAAACTAACTTAACAATGTAACAAAGTAACAAACTAACTTAACAATGTAACAAACTTAACAATGTTACAAACTAACTTAACAATGTAACAAAGTAACAAACTAACTTAACAATGTAACAAACTTAACAATGTAATAAACTTAACAATGTAACAAACTTAACAATGTAATAAACTTAACAAAGTAACCAACTAACTTAACAATGTAATAAACTTAACAATGTAACACATTTAACAATGTGAGAAGCGTAAAGTCAGCGGACACGAGCGACGGCCTCCTGGGTGAAAGTCCTGTGTTTGTTGGACACTTTCAATGAACACACTAAATCACTGGCTCTGGAAAGAGCGTCCGCGTCCAACGGATCCGTGGTTTCCAGAAATGGAAACTGGAACGAGTCCTCACCGATCAGCGTGAAGCCCCCAAACCGAACCTAGGCACGAATGTCCGAGCTGCGTGAGCGAGGAGCCCACACTGCCACTAACTGCACTCCCTGAAGAAATATGATCTCATATTTGGAGAATAGATATAGAATAGATTTCAGAGAGCAGACAGAAGTATCTGCAATGGAGATGTTAGATTGGTGAATAAGTTATCACTCAACACTCAAATGTGCAGTTCAAAGTAGGGATGTGGAGCTTTTTCTACCAATCTTTATGCAAGAGAATTGTCCTTCAATGTAAGAGCATGAGCGATGGATTTCACGTGGAGGACCTGCAGCGCTTTCCCTTGAGACCCTTTTCCTTCCCTGGGACTCACAGCCCCGACTTGCACTTAGATTTATGGGAAAGCATCAGAAGATCTGACTGTGGATGAGTCGCGATCTCAAAGTGAAAGACCATGAGTTTGGATGAAGATAGGAAAAAAAGCCAAAACGAAGTGTCACTGTGGCAGAAAAACTGAGCCGTGAAATTAATGTTTGCAACAATCGTGCATAGAGACAGACTTTACAAGGTTGTTTTCTTATTTTTTCTCATTTTCTGGCTGTTTCTTACGATGTTGGTTGTTTTGACCCGACCCGTAGACCCTTCACCTCTTTCTTTCTGCACATTTTCCACTTTTCAATCAATCTAACTTTCTTCAAAAATGATCTTTGTTTGACTTAAATACACCTAGACTACATAAGTTCTCCCATTCTGCAAACTCTGCCATGAAACCATTGATCCCAGTCCGTCTGCTGGATGCATTTAATCAAATAATTTTTGGACAACTGAGGCAATCACACACTCAACCTGGGTACATCGAAGTAAACCTCTCGGCCCTTTTTTGTTTCCATGAAAATAATTTCCTCTTCCCAGCATTCATCATCTTTTTTCTTTTGCAGACGAAAAATCTGTTTCATCTCAGCGTGTTAACTTTGGTAATTCCGGGTTTCGATGCGAGCGCAGGCACCGCGGCGCACGCTGGTCGAGATGGCAAATGCCAACTAATGCGGCGCATGCTCCTCAAGAATATGACATTATCATCTGCATCCAGCGAGGAGGCGACTGCTTTTGGGTCTCCGTCAACATCGAGATAATAACCTTTTTTTTTTTAACAGAACACAACGAAAGCCACGTCGTCTGCTCGAAAAACAGCCTCTACCTCATTACCTCTCCGAAAGGCTGCTTTTAAAATAGAAAAGAAAAGAAAAACAGCCTCTACCTTTCTCTCCGAAAGGCTGTTTTTAAAATAAAAAATAAAAACAGCCCCGGTTTTACAATCTAATTTGATTACAGCATGAATTGAAAAGTGCATTCTCCATACAAGGAAAAGAAAAGTAATACATGTAAATCAATTAAAGATGTTCAATCTAACATTACATCCTCAATGTTACTGTTGAAGCAGCACTTTGTAGGAAACCATCTTTTTCTTCTTTGCTTTATTTTTAAAACATCCGGCGGGGCGAGCAGGAAATCAACGACCCCGAGAGTCCAAATGATGGGATGTCTTCAGCAGCTTGTGCGTCCACCCCACCGGCAGAGCGACAATCAGCGCCTGGCGCTCCATTTCATCTCCCCCGTGCACTCTTCTACATTTTGGGGCCCCCGACAACCCCGTTAGCTTCCGGCACGCCGCTCGGGCCTTTCTTTTACCCCTCGCTGCCATTTGTAAAGCAGCGTGATGCAGAGAAGTGGAACCAGGACAGAGAGGCTCGTGAAAGCCTACGTAGAGTTCTGCCGCAGAGCATTTGTAATGTGTCTAAGATTTCTGTGTTTCATTTGTATCAATCGAATTGATCTAAAAGGGACCGAGTGCAGTTCAAGGTATGAATGTCAGCATTTTTCACGAAGTGGAAAACGACACGATGCAAAGTTGAACGGTGGAGAACAAAAGCGCTTCACGGATGGGTGTTTATGTTCAGTCGCGAAGAGCTCAGGGTGGAATTCAAGGTCGGTGAAGGAAAAACACAGCTGAGTTTCTCACAGTTATTAAGTTTGTTTTTTTAAAGCTGCAGCTCCTCACATCGTCACCGGTGTGTGGCTTTTACAGGAAACAGCTCATTGCCCTGAAGGCAACGCTACGATCTCATGATAAGGGTATTCTTGGGGTTATAATATGTATTGAGCAAGTAGCCACAAAGTCAGGTAATGGGGGGAGGAGCCAAACCATCTAAATAGTTTATTAACCATGCAGGCACAAATAATCAAAAGATGTCTCAAAGCTCAGTAAATGGTATGTTTGTTTTTACTCTTATTGCATGTGATCTGTTTCACCAGCTGATGCAATAAGAAACAGATCACAACGTTCACAAATATCTTGTCAGTGTCCAGAGGAAGTTTCTAAACTTCAGTTTAGTTCAGTTCGAATCCCTTTGAGTTAAACGTCAAATTGTAATCGGATCACTTCGTCTGATAGAATGATTGTTTTCCTTTGAAGTTCAAGAGGATTTCCTGGAAACGTTTATTTGTTGTTTCCTTGCATTGAATTGAAAAAAGATCGTCTTCTCATCCGACTCTCGGCAAGAAAACGATAACGCTTATTTTTCTGCTGTAATTCCAAAAAGGATCGATACGGAGAAGGTTGTACAGAGAGCGAGACGCACTGCCTGGAAATAAGCATCAAGCCTTTTTCTGTCTTTTTCAGCACATATGAATAAGCTTATTTGTGTGTGTGTGTGTGTGTGTGTGTGTGTGTGTGTGTGTGTGTGTGTGTGTGTGTGTGTGTGTCTCGCTCTGCACATCATCATTGAGGGAACATCGTTACATGGACATACACGGGGGTGCAAGGACAGTACATGTGTGTGTGCCCCCCCCCCCACAGCCGGGATCTGGCCCATTATATTCAATGACGAGCGTCCCACGATAATAAAAAAACTCTCCTTTATTTTTCTTTTCATTTCATAACCTTTAATCAATGAATTAGACTTGAAAGTAATGTTCCCTTTTTTTCTTTTTTTTACATTTGCACTTTTGGAACAGAACGGTTCAAATGAGAATCCATCAAAGCAGAACGACAGAAGCAAATATGTTGATCAACATCTCAACATGGGGTGAAATAATAATATGTTCCTTCCATAGATTATCACAAAATACAGATTCAACCCTGATTTGTGCCATTTGTTCATGCTGTATTCTGTTCCGCAGAGATGATTTTATTAGAGATAACAAACACTTTTCTTTTGTTAACCTGTTGAAAAAAACTTTTGAAAAAGAAAATTGTTAAACGAGACTTAAAGTTGAACCCTAAAGTGTCCGGGGCCCCTCAGGACCTTCAAAATGTCATTTAATAAAGAGGAACGTACCAACCGGGAAGAGTCTCAAACAAATGACCACAAAGAAACATAAAACAACGACATAGAGATGCCAAAAGTCCACAAAGAGCCCAAAAACAAAGAGATGCAAAAAAGACAATAAGAAGATGCAAAACAACCTCAAAACAACCACAAAGAAACACAAAACAACTACAACACAGTTTCACAAAGTTAGAAATTCATAATGACGCTCAAGTTCACTGGAAGAAGTCAACACTCGTATAAAACACACACACGCGCCGAGAAAGGAAACACACACCTGTACGCATATACTAAACGTATATATTTGTGTAAAACAGAAAATGCACTTTTGATCATAAACACACACACAAAAAAAGGGGTGTTTTTCTGCCGAGGGGGGCCAGTGCACAATCCAGGTTCAGAAGCGACGTATATGGTGAGTTTTGTCTTTATTAATATTTAAAAACACATGTAAGGTGATGCCGGGTGTGGCACTTTTCTGGAGAAAGAGAAGATAAAAAAAAAAAAAAAATCCCCTTCTTACTCATTCTCTCTTTCGGAGGCCACGGACCGGCAGAGAATATTAATGCTGCTCGACCTGAAGAGAATCCTGATGAAGGTCTGCTGACCATCAGACATCTCAGAGGGATGAAGAAACACAAGAAACCATGATGGAAATATATCATCCCTGCCAAATGTGATGTGAAGGAAAAGGATAGAATTTATAGTAGTTGGTTACGACTGAAGTCATGTGAATTAGTAAAAGACAAAATGACATGTGACGGCCGGCGGTAGGAAGGGAGACTCCACCCTAAAAGGTGCTTCTGTGTGTTCTTTGAGTCATTTCGAAGGTACAAGGGTTTGTTCAAAGGGCAGTTAACACAAAAAATGAAGCGCAAACTGCCTCCAATCTAAGTATATAGACTCTTGTGTTCCAAAGACGTATTATTGATGATATATATATATATATATATATATATATATATACATTTTTAAAGATGTTTTCTCAACAACAAATGCAAAAATCGAGTTCCATCTTAACAATTCTGCGGTTTTAGTGCTTTTCTTTGCCATCTGTGAGAGTAGGAACATCTTTGTGAGTTGGACTAGTGTTCAATTAGACTATTAAGACATTTTATAGACCCTGCAATTAATTGATTAGTTGATCATGAACATGATTGGAGGGTTGCATTGCTGTTGGATGAGGTCAGTACAGGGGTCACTGTCATGTTGAAACACGACACGTTTGTACCTTAAATAGTTGAAAGCTGAACCATGAAAACCAGCCTCAGACCAATTGTAAAAAATAATAATATCTGGGCAGAGGTGTCCACATACTTATGGCCGCATAGTGTAACTAATGCTCTATCTAGCAGCCGATTAATGTTTTTCCACACACATTCTCCAGAGCTGTAGGGGTTTAGTGGTTTAGTTAGCAAACTGTGTGGGCAACGGCCCTCTAATCTCGCTCCACACCGGTGCATCCTCCAATGAAGTGCAGCACGTACGATCGGGTCAGGGGGCCACATCCGTGCTGCCGCTCACGGGTTAACATGTGCTGGGAGCCAAGCACTCAGACCAACTGGGTCCCGAGGAAGGGTCGGTTCAATGGAAGGAGAGGGGACGCCGCATGGGTCGAGGCCAACGTGTTCCCCAGGTTCTCAAGAATGCAATAACACAGTTCGGCCTAAAGAAATGTATGTACTGTCTGACATATGGGCCGTTCTTCTGCCTCATTCATCATGGGAACGATGTGTGATACGTTTCCATGGTGATGGCCGGCTAATTCCTAGAGATGCAATTTGTTTTGTTTTTTACAACAAACTCTGCTGCTCTCTAGTGGACGCATGACGCAAGTGCATAGTAAAACAAATATATGTCAAACTGTAATACTATCCCGAAGGCTTCCATCAACTACTTGACAGACTGTCTTTCATAAATCAACCCCTAGTTATTTACTACATGCATTCCTCAGTTCACAGTTATTAAACAGTAGGCGTTGCTCTGCTTTATTGTGGATTTATTTTAGACTTATTATCTATCTGCGCAGACATTTTAATGGCGTTAAATAGGTGCATGACACATGCATCGCAGATTAAAGGGCAGAAAATAAAAGCAGGTATTTAGGGTACGTGCAAATACATTTAAAGCAAGTGGCGGCGTTGTTGATGTGTGGATTTTTAACATTAAACCAATAAAACATTTTTTTTTAAAAAAAGCAAATACAAGCAGTAACATTTTACTAAAACATAAGTATGTTTAAATAATAATAACCACCCGGATTATAGTAATATAACATGAAACGGCGGCTCGTTTAAGTGCTCCGGTGGTGCTCCTGCCGCTTGAGCTCCGGTGAGAACCCAGGTCTTTCATTGGCCAACGACCGGACCGCTGAATGTGATTGGTCCAAACCTTGTTCGTCTCTCTAACCGTTCCGACTGGAAACACGGCCGCTCTGAAAGCGTAGTACCCTCACGGAGAACGCGTCTCATTGGAAAAAAAACAAGCTTCCAGACAATTTTAAGACAATTAACGTCGGTGTCATTTTATATTATAGTTTGTTTTAAGCCAGTCGTGAAGACGGAACGATGCGCTTCATTTTCTAGCGCTGCTCGTTTTTTTTTAAAAAGGTAATTTATTATATCCACTGTCATGATGTGCTAGCAGGCTTGCTAGCATGCTACCGGGTGACAAATGGAGCTCTGACCTATACTCTTTACAAAATAATATATACATATAACATGGTACTAATGTTAATATTCACCCAGGTGACTAGTTACTCTTCTAACATTAAGACATAGTCAGTTACTCAATGCCTGTAATGGAAAATGACCTATGTTGTGGCTAACGAGCTAAAGATGCTACACTGGTCGTTTAACGGTGTTCTGTTGGTGATAACAGGTCCGACAACGTTGCCCGTAAACAACGAACGGACTATTAATGATGTCACTCAGTCAGTTCGTGTTACTTTGTTATTTAGTTAGTCACAAAATAACAAAGTATTGTTTCTGAAAAAGCTTGAAAATCCCTCAGAGGTTCATCCTCGTAGTAAGATCCCCGTTGTGGTGTTTTGTGCTTCCCAAACATCAACTGAGAAAGTGTAGATTTCATCCAGGTGTATTTGTTTCCTGTTCTGTAACTTGGAGGTTTTTTTTCTGTCTGCAGTCATGTCTTTCCATCAGGACCGGGGGAGCCCCAGGGGGGGAGTGCCTCCAGGCCAGCACGGCTCCCAGCACGGCTCCCAGCAAAGCTACCGCCCCGGCAACCTGAGGCCACCGCCGCCGCCGCCCCAGCCTCCCGTTTCCCAGTACCACTACGATCCTCAGGCTCCTCCCAGTTCCAGTTACCACGGAAACAGCGGCTACATGCCTCCGCACTCCGACTTCATGCACTACCCTCCGCCAGCGCCGTCCCCGACTCCCAGTTCTCTCAACCAGTGCCCGGTGCGCCCGCCTTTCCCCAAGCCGCCTGTTCGCCAGGGCTTCCTCGAGCCGCCCCCTAACTTCCCCCCTCCTCCCCTCCCCGGCTCCTCAGGGGGTCCCACGTCAGGGTCCCAGGTGTCCGCTCAGAATGCCTACCACCCGTACATGATGCCGCCTGTGCCCCCGCCACCAATGCCACACCCATCCATGCCACCACCCATGGCTGCACAGTCTATGAACTACCACTCTCCGTACTCTATGAACTACCCCCATCCTCCCCACCCTCCTTTCCCTCCTCCCACCTACAGCCCCGGCTACACCCAGAGCGCCACCTCATTCAAACCGGACCACAGCTTCAGGCAAGGGGGTCAGTACAAGTACGAGAAGCCCCCCATGGACAACCGGAGGTCTCCGGAGAGAGGGTACCGCCACGACGACCACAAGCAGAAGGGCTACGGCAGCCACGGCGACAGGCACAAAATGGAATTCCTCGGCGAGAGGAAAGACCGCGGGCGGAGTCCGGACAAGCGCGGCAGGCCAGAGGGGGGGCGGTACAGGTCTGAGTACGACCGGGGCCGGACTTCCCCCAGACACAGGAGCCGGGATCGTAGCAGGTACACGTATAGGAGCAACTCTCCTAACTGGGATCCGTCCGTGAACACGTTTCTTTCCTGACTACCATGCGTGTTTGTTCACAGGGAGCGGTATCGTCACAGAGAAAGTCGGAGGTCCCAGTCGCCCGACCGGCACAGGAAGAGGCCTCGAAGGTACACATGCGGTCCACTATTGGACTGGATCTTAATCACCACTTGGCTAAAACTGTTTCAGATTATTTCAACACTTTTTGGTTCTAGTTCTCTTTACGCTTCAATCAGTAAGTGCAGGATTGATATTGTATCTGCATCTCAGTAACGATGTATAGTAATACTTTTCTTTATGTAATACACATTATTTGGGGTGCTTGCATGATTTTATTTTTTATTTTGATTATAACTGCACATACGACATGCGGGTATGTTGGGACTATTTGTACTTCGCAGTTTTCGGTTTGTTTGTCAGCTGGAAAAACTCCTTACAACTTAGTGGGAGGGTGTAGCAGAGCCCATTAAATTAGGGTGGAGGAGCACCCCAATAACGACAGTTTGTTGTTAAAAATTGTCGTCCAACCTGAGAAGTTTTCACACAAAACTCCTGAGAGCCACTGCATGTGTTTGCAATGTGCAAGGGCTCAACGGCAAGCTCTGCCAGGAGAACTGGGCAACCACTTCTTGGCCTTTGGTTGCCATCAACTGCTTTTTAACATAAAAAAAGGAGAGCAAACAGAACCACGGTCTCATCCGTTAGAGAGAGAACTCACCTGTCTCAGCAACATTACATCAGATTGGAGCTCATCTCTGATAGAAGAGATGATGACGCTGATGTTGGTGTCACTAGAGGGACAAAAAGTTCTCTCCATCAATAACTTTGTCTTTTTCAACCAGATCTCACATTCCTCATTCAGCACTTGGAGCTGCCGCAGGTGTCATCAGGCGACCTTCACCGGGTCACATGATCACCAGTGTCCTTACTTTCTATTGTTCTTTGTTCGTGCTCCGCAGTCGGTCCACGAGCAGAGACAGGAAGCGCGGTCGCTGGGAAGACGACCGAGACCGGAGGTCAGAGAGCTCCTCCGGCCTGAGCAGCAGGGAGCGCAGCTACACCTCCGTCCGGAGCAGAGACCCCGAGGACGCCTTCGCGGACAGGGACCGGGAGAGGGAGCGAGACCGGGAGAAGGAGAAAGAGAAGGAGAAGGAGAAGGAGAAGGAGAAGGGGGATGAGGAGAAGGAGGAAGACGAGCAGCTGAAACCGGCCTGGATCCGCTGCACGCATGCTGAGAACAACTACTCCAACGACCCCATGGACCAAGTGGTACTGTCGGCACTTGTGTCTTAATAAATGAATCCGTGCTGTGCGCACTAATTGTTTGTTGTAGTATCTAATTGTTAACTTTTAGCGGGCGTCTCGGGCTACAAGCACAGCCGTTAAAATGCACTTTGCCAAAGGTAGATTTTAAAGGTTATAATTCACTTCATTTAACAAAGAGCTCATTAACACCCGAGCATGGACTTGCTTGATATTGTTTCTTCCACGAAACATCCTCCGTCTGCCATTTCATCAAATGTGGTCTTTTAACACCGGGGTGTTTTTAAAAAGAGGCGGATTAGCTTCTCTCCAACGCGGTGCCTTTTTCAGCCCTTCAGGTCACAGCGAGCTCCTCAAGCCACCATTTGCAAATCCCCATCCGTCCTTTTCAAACGCTTTTCTGATGTCTTTGGACTTTTTTGGGGATTGTGCCAACTCCTTTTTTCTTCTCTAAAGCTCTGACCTTTACCGATGCCTGCTTCATGCTGTCATCAGCTATTTTTTTTTATTTTATTTTTTTTAAGATCCGACCCCATCTTTCAATGAAAGTGAAGGTAAATGTCTTTTCATCCGCTGTGACAGTGAGGACGCTACCTGGTGGGAGTTTCTCTCGCGGCCCCAAAAGGGTGTTGAGTGGGGGGGGGCGTATTTGAGAGTGATTTTAGTCTCCAACACACACGCAGGTGGTTGTGATGAACCTCTCCAATCCTGTGAGTTACGCAACACTAGGTGTGCAAAGGGTCGCTAAATAGCCATAATATTTATTTCAGTGCATTTCAGGAACCTTTCGGAAAAAATATCAAAAAAGAATTTAGTACATTTTCGGATATAAAAAGCATATATATATATATATATATATATATTTTTAAAACTTATTAACGCACATAAAATTACTTTAATTTGTACCATTTTAATACTTTCTATCAGAAGGTATGATCTGGCTTATCTGCATATTACACAGTAAATACAACCGGAGCACTTCACCCACATATCTCTGGAAAGTTTCCACCTTTTTAAATATTCCCTTGGAATTCAGGCAACAGAAGCAATATTTACACATAAAACTCAAACACGTGTGCACTTATTCTGCGTTTACCAATCACGTTTTCCATCTATTTGACACCTGCTTGTTTTCATTTTTAAAACCATTCCAGGGCGACTCCACCGTGGTGGGAACCAGTAAACTGCGCACCCTGTACGAGCGCTTTGAGGAGGAGCTGGGGAGGAGACAGGAGAGGGCCAAGTCCGTCCGGCCCATGTGGGACCCGCCCAAGACCAAGCTGGATGAGGACGATCCGTGTGTGCAGTCCTGCAAAACGAGTTGGGTACAATGCATTTTCACCCCCATGTACAAAAAAAAAAAAAAGATCCCCGAAGCCAAACTTTACCGGCTCTTTTCTTGACACTTTTGTGAGCGCGCGTGTTGCTCTTGAGGGAATAACAACAAGCGGTTAACGCATCTGTTGGCAATCTGGTGTAATTGATATGCATAAATAAAAAAACAACCTCTCTCTGTCTTCTCAGCGGTGCATTGGGCCGCGGCGGAGATTAAGTTCAGTGTTTATGATGTTATCTGCAGGGCCGCCTTGCCTGATTGTCTCTTTCGGAGCTGCAACAATATAAATCTCGCTCGTGGGGGGGGGGGGGGGGGGGGGGGGGGGGGGGGGGGGGGGGGGGGGGGGGGGGGGGGTGGGGGAAATCTAATTTGCCAAAACATGTGGCTCCGGGCGCTGACTTCACAAACGAGAAAAGAAACAACACTGATAAGAGTTGAAGACTTTGCTTAGCTGAGAATCACAAACTGTACAGCTGACTGGTAATTATAATCCTGGTGGTGTTGCGAGGTTTCCTTTCAGTGAGGGGGGGGGTTGGGGGGGGGGGGAATAAAGAAAACACGAGTGCCAGATGTCAGCCGCCAACTGTACACGCTTTTCAAGGTCTGCTATCGACGAATTGGTGAGCTAAGCTTTTTCAAAATAAAAATTTCAAAAAAGAAACGTGCAGAAAACTCAAATAAGGAAACGGATCTGAAACTTTTCGCCGCGTCACCGTTGAGCATTGTTGGGGGTAATTATTCGCCACCGTTTTGAAAAACCTCTCCGACAGACTCAGAACGTTATGCTGCATAATGCCTTTTTTTCTGAGCCGGGGGGAGCTTAACCGCCACAAACCCTCTCCGGCTCGCCGCATTTCCGTTTTCGGATTGGCGGCACCGACGCTTTTCACAAAGGCCGCTCGTGCACTTTTCAGACGACAGCAGCAGCGAGTCGGACTGCGAGTCGGACGGCGAAGGGAGCAGCTGCTCCAGCAGCTCCGACTCGGACGTGTTCGACGTCATCGCCGAGATCAAGAGGAAGAAGGCTCACCCCGACCGGCTGCACGAGGAGCTGTGGTACAACGACCCGGGCCAGGTCGGTCGCCCTCTTCTTCTTTTATTCATAACTGTACCACCTTTTTCTTTCTTTTAAGAGGGTTTGTTAACAGTGTTCATCGTCTGAAAGCTGGAGACCTCAAGATTAGTTTGAGTTGTTTTAGCCATAAATCCTGAAATATAAATGTATACATTAATATAAGTGCTTGGAAGATTATGATCCATATAAAAAATGACCATTCCTATGCTCAGTCTCATAAGTTGTTGCAGCAATGTCTGGGTGGATGCCACAATTGATGAAGAAAGTGCTCAAAAATCCCTCCAGAATACCAGAAGAAATATACATGCAGTGATTTAGTATCAAAAACTAGTATAACAATGTGCCTATCCCATAAATATCTTCTTGAGTATGAATATGTCCGTTTCCAGTTGACTTGCGACCGTTATTTTTAAAGAACGTTTAACCGTCGATAATAAAGCTGCCTCATAAACTTGCCAGATGTTAAAAAAACAAAACAGATCCTATGAAGCACTTTGGTTAAATGGAACGTGAACCCCCCCCCCCCCCCCCCCCCCCCCCCCCCCCCACACACACACACACACACACACAGATGTCATTCTTTAACATAAATCACGCCAATAACTAACTTTTAAATGAAGTCGTTCTTCTTCTCCTGGCTGCCCAATAATATAATAATAACTAACGTTCTTTGCTGCCCGTCGTGTCCATAATGCCGACGCAGCTCATGTTTTACACTCTTAATGCTTCTGCAGCAACATTTTGATTGAGGGCAGCGGGTTCAGGTCTTATCCCCCCCCCCCCCTACAAAATATTGGAAATCACTTCCTTCAGTAGACGAGGCCGTGAATGGAAAAAACAATTATTCGAAGAGTTTTGTGTGTTAAGAATGAATGAACTGTTGTTTGGATGAGGAATGAGAAAAAGAAATAGTCGATCAATAAGATCCTTTTTTTTCTTTCTGTGCTGTGAGTTTACCTTCCCTTTGTCCCCCCCCCCCCCACCCCTCCACCCCGTTCCCCTGACACGATTAACTTAAACCTCCGGACCCCCTCGTAAAGGTCAGGAGAATACAGTCGTGAGATGTGGAAAGAGCTCTGCGATCGTGTCTGATGTTCCCGTTTATACATTTCTTTTTTTTTCTGCCCGTCCAGATGAACGATGGCCCCCTGTGTAAGTGCAGCGCCAAGGCCAGACGCACGGGGATCCGCCACAGCATCTACCCGGGGGAGGAGGTACGACGCGCCGCCAATAAATCACCCTTTTCGTAACCTTGAAGCCGTGCCACGGGAGGGGGCAAGGGCGTTATTCTAGGCAGCTCAAACTGCCCCCCCCCCTCATGTTGCATTAAAGGGAGATTTTATCATCCCCGAAAGAATGAAATGATGATGTTACATGTGCATTACTGCAAGAGTCCGACGGGGCAGTTGATCTCTACCAGTGGCTCATCGATTATTCTTGCCAGACGCTAAAGATTTCTGGGTTTTTCATAACTCGCTTTCTGGCCTTCCACTGTTCTGGAACAACAACAACAACAACAACAACAACAAACAACAGACGACCTCCCACAGGAGAGGATTCTTCAACCGGAACAGTTGAACACATTTTCACTTTTATTTATTCTCCTTGTGTGTTTTTTATCATACGTGTGATATATATATATTTTTTTTAGGTTTCGGGAGGGGGGGGGGGGGGTGAATCCACATCGACCTATCGCAGCGTTCTACTCACTAAACTCAGAGGGCTCGCCCCCTTGTTAGTTGATTGGTTGTGTAATTGCTTGTTAGGCTCTCGGCTGACCGGGAAATTCGTACTCCATTTAATTGCTCTTTTCTTTTTATGGCTTTATAACATAATTGGGAAATGTCAGTCGTGAAGCGATGCTGGAACATGGTGGGCTCGGTCTCTGTCGGCTACGGAAGCCCTGAGAGGCCAATGAGGGAGAAAAGAATGTGAATTATTTATTGTTTTGTGAGTATAATGTTCCGTGTTCTAAATGGGAGGAGTCACCCCCTGGTGGTCAGTAGAGAGAATGCAGCTTTAACACATGAAGCATAGACTTCTATACAACCAGAGGAGTCGCCCCCTGGTGGTCAGGAGAGAGAATGCAGCTTTAACACATGAAGCATAGACTTCTATACAACCAGAGGAGTCGCCCCCTGGTGGTCAGGAGAGAGAATGCAGCTTTAACACATGCAGCATAGACTTCTATACAACCAGAGGAGTCGCCCCCTGGTGGTCAGGAGAGAGAATGCAGCTTTAACACATGCAGCATAGACTTCTATACAACCAGAGGAGTCGCCCCTGGTGGTCAGTAGAGAGAATGCAGCTTTAATACAGTCGCCCCCTGGTGGTCAGGAGAGAGAATGCAGCTTTAACACATGCAGCATAGACTTCTATACAACCAGAGGAGTCGCCCCCTGGTGGTCAGGAGAGAGAATGCAGCTTTAACACATGCAGCATAGACTTCTATACAACCAGAGGAGTCGCCCCCTGGTGGTCAGGAGAGAGAATGCAGCTTTAACACATGCAGCATAGACTTCTATACAACCAGAGGAGTCGCCCCCTGGTGGTCAGTAGAGAGAATGCAGCTTTAACACATGAAGCATAGACTTCTATACAACCAGAGGAGTCGCCCCTTGGTGGTCAGGAGAGAGAAAGCAGCTTTAACACATGAAGCATAGACTTCTATACAACCAGAGGAGTCGCCCCCTGGTGGTCAGGAGAGAGAATGCAGCTTTAACACATGCAGGATGGACTTCTATACAACCAGAGGAGTCGCCCCCTGGTGGTCAGGAGAGAGAATGCAGCTTTAACACATGCAGCATAGACTTCTATACAACCAGAGGAGTCGCCCCCTGGTGGTCAGGAGAGAGAATGCAGCTTTAACACATGCAGCATAGACTTCTATACAACCAGAGGAGTCGCCCCTGGTGGTCAGTAGAGAGAATGCAGCTTTAACACATGCAGCATAGACTTCTATACAACCAGAGGAGTCGCCCCCTGGTGGTCAGGAGAGAGAATGCAGCTTTAACACATGCAGCATAGACTTCTATACAACCAGAGGAGTCGCCCCCTGGTGGTCAGGAGAGAGAATGCAGCTTTAACACATGCAGCATAGACTTCTATACAACCAGAGGAGTCGCCCCCTGGTGGTCAGGAGAGAGAATGCAGCTTTAACACATGCAGCATAGACTTCTATACAACCAGAGGAGTCGCCCCCTGGTGGTCAGTAGAGAGAATGCAGCTTTAACACATGAAGCATAGACTTCTATACAACCAGAGGAGTCGCCCCTTGGTGGTCAGGAGAGAGAAAGCAGCTTTAACACATGAAGCATAGACTTCTATACAACCAGAGGAGTCGCCCCCTGGTGGTCAGGAGAGAGAATGCAGCTTTAACACATGCAGGATGGACTTCTATACAACCAGAGGAGTCGCCCCCTGGTGGTCAGGAGAGAGAATGCAGCTTTAACACACGAAGCATTGGCTTCACTCTTCGTAGCTGGAGGTTGCCTCTTGTTAGCGGTGCGCTTCCACCTCTTGTGGCCAAAATGCGTATTACAACATTGGCTTTTTAAAAAAAAAAACTTTTCTCACTTGCCTCTCAGAGCTTCCTCGGCTATCGCACTCCTTTGGTATTTTCATGTGACTCGAGGTTCTGTTTGAAACGAGGCATCAGCTGCACCCCAGTCACCCAGTTTGTGTCTCTCAGCCCGTGAAACCGTGCCGTCCGATGAACAACAACTCTGGGAAACTGTTCCACTACCGGATCACCGTGTCCCCTCCCACCAACTTCCTGGTACGTCTCTCTTTTTCATTATTAAGTCAAGACGATGCTGAACCCGATACACAAGAATGTGTGTATATATATATATATATATATATATATATATATATATATTAACTGCACTCCACCTCGGCTGCTCCTGCTCTCTGTTCCAGACTGACAGGCCGACGGTGATCGAGTACGATGACCACGAGTATCTGTTTGAAGGCTTCTCTCTTTTCTCCCACACGCCGCTCACTAACGTAAGCCATGCTTCTTGTTACGCCTGTTTTTTAAAAAATGTTTTAATATTTAATGTCACCTTTTTTATTATTCATGTGTAGTTCCCTATTCATATTGCGTTTTGGGGGGGGGGGGTGGCATGTGTCAAACTGTTAGTGTTATTTGAAAGTTTAACTCCAGAAGTTTACAGAGTTGATTCATACTCAAAAAAATTAATGATGACCGTAGGATTAGTACGGACAAACCTAAACTTCATGCAGAAATATAGAAAAAGCTGCACGGGGTCAATCGTGTCGTTCGGTAGATCTTAAGTCTTATTTTGAAGCGTAATCTGCATAAAACGTCTGTTTTAACTCGTACAGGAGAAGACGCGAACGTTGCCTTTTGGCGTAGTCGTTTCTTCCCCGTAGCCTTCAGGACCACGGACAGCGCCGCGCCGTGAAGATATTCTCATGAATATCCCCCCCGTGCCGGTATTCCACCCACGTCTCCTTTTGTGTGACTGAGGGCCGCGATGGTTTAATTAGCTCCTTCTCCACACGCTGTTTGCCACCGCTGCCCGGTCACGTGACCCCCCCCCCCCCCCCCTTCATGCTCCTCCCCGCAGGCCTGTTTGAGCGGGCCACGGATAATTTAGGCCATCGTTAGAGAGAGAGAAAGAAATCCTCTCCTCCTTTTAACTCGCTTAAAGAAAGAAAATAACTTCAAATCGGCTTTGGGCTCGGTGGGTTTCGGCTCCTTTGTTGCGCTCCTCGCTCACTGCAACGACCTTGTCGCTGGGTCCCCTTTCTGGCCTTTTGAGGGGGGGGGGGGGGCATCAGTGACGGTCAAACATTAGAGGGGTCATGACTTGAAAAGGACGCTCTCTTCCTGTAGCCGCTTGAGCCCAACGCTCGACTTTTACTCTAAAGGGTTTTAAAAGGGAGCGAGAAATCGATAGGGGGGGGGGGGTCTTAAGAATGTGTTGAATATTTGGGTGTCTAGATTGTAAATGTGTGTGTCTTTTTGTGTCTATCTTTTTTTTTATTTTCTTCCCCGCAAGTTAGAATAATGAACTCCTTGGTCAATATCCGTCTGGAGAAAGAAGCCCCCCCCCCCCCCCCGAAGGATTAGGCGTGATTTGAACTGGATAATTAAAGCAGCCCTTGTTAAGAGCGAGGGTAAACGCTTCGTGGCAGCGCGGGGATTTAAAAGCTCTTGAGCGCGGCCACGTTAGCTCCCCTGCTAGTTAGCCCGGCGGGATGGGCTGAGAGCGAACGCCGGCGCCCAGGTTAATCTCTTTAAAACGGACCCCCCCCCCCCCGCTCCCCACAACAAAGAGCGTGTAACCGGGGAGATTAAACACGGCTTATCTGTTTAGTGAGACTTGAGTTACTTCATTTTCAAGTGTGTGTGTGTGTGTGTGTGAGTGATGCACAGGAGTTTGTGTGCGTGTGTTTGTTTGTACACATCTGGGTTTTCTCCAAATTGGCCAAAAGGTTGTGCCAATTACACACTTTATGTTGAGAGTGCATACTTCTTCTCTCCGTGTGTGTGTGTGTGTGTGTGCGCCGAGCTCATTTTATTTATTTTTTGTCATAATGAGTTTCCTCCTGTAAAGCTGTAACCTCCACCCCGTCGCCGTGGTAATGAGTCCCTTCTTCCCTCTCGCTCCCTTTCATCACCACAGATCCCATTGTGCCGCGTGATCCGCTTCAACATAGATTACACCATTCACTTCATAGAGGAGATGACGCCGGAGGTCAGTAAAACCCTACTTTATCTCCCCACCCTCCTTTTTTTTTTTGTTTTTAAACCTCAAAGCGGCGGCGCCTGAGCCACGCGTCACCCTCGCACCTCGGTGGGGCTAATCCTCTGCAGGAGGGATCCTTCTTGAACCCGCAGAGGTTGATTACATCGATGAAGTGGCTTATGTGATAAAGTTAAAGAACTGGATTTAGTTATCAGTCATATATACATTAAGCCGGTCTTAACGGCAGTGCGCTTCTTTCTTTCTTTTGTCTGCTTGTACCGTTTTCGCTGTGGCTGTGTCTCTCTCTCTCTCGCTCTCTCTGTCTCTCGCTCTCTGTCTCTCTGTGTCTCCCCTGTGTGCAGAACTACTGTGTCCAAGGCCTGGAGCTGTTCGCCTCCTACTTGTTCCAGGACGTTCTTGAGCTGTACGACTGGAACCTGACGGGTAGAGAACCCTTTCCCCCAACGTTGCAGATGCATTTGTGTTTTCACAGGGGGGGGGGGGCCGCATGGAGAAATATAACAAATATTGTAATTGCCACAGTGGCGAGTTTTTAAAGGTGCCGCCGTTAGCGGCGTTAGCTGCTAAGCCGCCTGGGTCGGCCATTTCCTCAACCGCCGCTCTAAACTTTTCATCTGTAGCACGTTTTAAATACACACGCGGTCGCATAAGTAACCTCTTTTATTAACGAGCGTGTCGTTTCTCGTTTGCGGTGAACTTTTATATAAATACTTTTATAAATAACCATTGTTTTTTGTTTTTTTTACGTTAGAGGTTGAAAATGTAGTCTGGTTGTGTAACATTGTTCTCAGAGACATGTACATTATAAAAGGATGAGTTTAGCCTCACCATACTTCTCATATATATATATATATATATATATATATTTCTCTTTTACGGTCACCCATAAGATTTGAATTATTAATTGCGACTCAGGAAACGTGCAACAACTCTCTGCTCCGTCCTCCAGGTCCCGAGTTCGAGCCGTCCGGATGCCAGCGGTTCCACTTCATGCCGCGCTTCGTCCGGTTCTTACCCGGTGAGTCTCGCCAACAACCTGTTCTGCTTTTTCCTTTTTTCGTGCCCTCTGTCTCCCCCTGGTGGTCGGGTTTTTCTCTCCAGTTCAAACGTAACGACAGGAAAGAGAGAGAGAGAGAGAGAGAGAGAGAGAGAGAGAGAGAGAGAGAGAGAGAGAGAGAGAGAGAGAGAGAGAGAGAGAGAGAGAGAGAGAGAGAGAGAGAGAGAGAGAGAGAGAGAGAGAGAGAGAGAGAGAGAGAGAGAGAGAGAGAGAGAGAGAGAGAGAGAGAGAGAGAGAGAGAGAGAGAGAGAGGTGGATGTGTGTGTGTGTTCTCCTGCCTGAGACCGAGGTGCTGCGTGGTGTTCGTCTTTGATGCACATGATGGTGCTGGTGCACTATGATAGCGCGGCTCTGTTTGTTATGACAGCATCGCCACCTACCTTCTCCCCCTCCCCACCCCCCCACCCCCCATAAAAAAAACCACAAACAATTTCTCTCCCAGCTCCCCCAATTTAGTCCGCCACAAACCGGTATCGGCCTGTGTAGGAGATTGTCTTAATGCATTTGCAGGGTCGAGAGAGGGCAGCGGGCCTTTTTTCAATGTGTCCGTCCAATGGGAAGAGCTCGTAAGTGGAGGTCAATCAATTTTTTCCACGAGTGTCTATTAATCCGACTCTCTTTGACCCCGGCGGGTCGAATCCCGAGCGCCCGCGGCTGCATTTTCTGTAAAATGCTCTTTTTTTTTCTCTCTTGTAATATACAGTTTTAAAAATGTTATTACGCACGCGGCGTCGAGTGCCTCGTCGTATCGTGCGGCGGCCGACCTTCGCTCCGGCGCGCCTCCGTTTACCCGTGCGTGTTCTTTGTGTGTTTTTCTCTGAACAATGCGATCGCGAAGCACCGGGGACATTATTCGCAGAGTGTAATATTATCTCAGAGTCGGCTGAGGTGAGGCGGGGCGGAGATGCTTGTGTGAAAACAAAGATTTTCTCCAACTATCAGCCTTTAATATATATTTATTTGTTTGGTGCCACTGTGGCTATAAAGGATTTTTTTTTTTTCACATTTCTTTTCAATTAAGTGTGAATCCCGCACCGGTGAGTTAACATACCTGTTTTTTTAATGCCCTCCACACCTGTCTTTTATGTTTCTAATGCGTCCCAGATGGTGGGAAGGAGGTGCTGTCCATGCATCAGGTGCTGCTCTACCTGCTGCGCAGCAGCAAGCCGCTCGTCCCCGAGGAGGAGATTGCAGACATGCTGCAGTGGGAGGAGCTGGAGTGGCAGAAATATGCGGAGGAGTGCAAGGGCATGATCGTCACCAACCCGGGCATGGTAAAGGCCTCCGCGTTCGCTTGTTACGACAGGAGGCGGCCTTGTCTGCCTTCAAGGGCGTGCGTCTCCCCCCCCCCCCCACACACACACACAACCCCCCCACCCCCCTTCAACCCCAACGCCGCAGGAATAAGGCTGTTCTTGTTAGCCTGTGACATGAGCAACCTCACCTATTATCCCCCAAGGGCGTTTCGCTGTCATCGGCGTTAGTCGGGGGGGATGGAGGGGGCGAGAGAGCTTCTATGTCACAAGTGAAGTCGGTTAACCTTTGTGTCCGACCCGCGTCTTTTTAAAGGGATGTGCGGTAATTGTGTCTCGGGAGGCGAGGAGGTCGCCGCCCGCTAAAAGGTTGCATATGAACGGCGGGTATGATTGCGTAACCTTTGGCGTGGGTGAGTTATCTGAATTATGGTTGTCGGGGGGGGGGGGGGGGGGGGGGACCCGCCCACATCGGTGGGCGAGTAATAGTCTCCCGTCCCTCGAGTCCATAGACTCCCAACTACAGATTGGTCTGCCAGTCAGACAAAGTCTATTAAACAAGCTTGAGACTCGCCCCGTTGGGTGTAGAACCATCTGAGGCTACAAGGGTCACGTTCCCTGTCAAGCTTCTTTTCAAGGTCTTTTCTATTTTGTTTTCTGTTCTTGTGGTTTGTTATTGTTTATGCAAGGTTTCCCAGTCGTATGTAAATGTGTTGCACAGGATGGGACGCGTGTGGTTTCCTGGGCTGTTGACGTCCTGAGCCGCATTGCAATCTGGGAACCCCGCCGGCTGTGGCCTGACGATGGTTTAGCTTGAAGCTAGCTTGTGAACCGGCGACTCGGGGAAACAGTCTAAATTGTTGTGGACGTTTTTAGTTTTTTTTAGACTCCAAACTAATTTTTGCGCCTCGATTTTTTTTTGCTAATTGATCTGTAAACGATGCTCGGAGGAGGAAACCTCGCTAATCCGTTATCTGGATACCTGCTGGCCGAATCCCAGAAGCTAAATCGCTGTCAGGCACATATTTGCTTTAATCAGTGAATGTTTTTGCTGTTGCAATTAACACACACATATTTGGTCATAATTGTTATAAAGTTCCCTCGAGCCTCAGATGACGTCTTAATTTCCACAAACCACCCGCCCAAAGCTCAAAGATACAACATTTACAATAATAATAAGCACTGACTGATTTATATAATCAGCCTCTGCTCGTGGTCACAACCCACAACACACGGTCGCTTGCTGCTCTACGCTGAATGCAATTTTGTGTCAAGGTCACGCGCTCCAAACGGAGGGGTCCGCCGCTCGTCAGAGCACGCAGCGCTCGAGTGATTACCGCACACGAGGACACGCGTGTCAACAACCTTGGAACGGGCCCGAGGCGCATTAAAGCGACGCTTCGTAAACACGGCAATCATCGCGCTCCCCTTTGTCCCCCACGCAAAGCCAATCAAAACCTGATTATGTGGCTTTAAAATCAAAGATGGCCGCAGCCTCTACGCTCTTGGTTTAAAGTTTGTATGCAGGCTAATGTCAAGGTGAAGCCCCCGAAGCCTCCAGCCATCTGCCTTCCCGTCCTCTGATCTCGGCGAAGCGACTCGGGGCCGACCGAGAAACATGCTGCTTGTCAATCTCTCCTCTCCCCCCCCCCCCCCCCCCCCCAGATGATTTGAATGACACACGACTCACTGTACTGACTTCTTTCACACACACCCCCCCCCCCCCCCCCCCCCAGAAGCCGAGCTCGGTGCGCATCGACCAACTGGACCGGGAGCAGTTCAACGCGGACGTCATCACCTTCCCCATCATCGTGCACTTCGGGATTCGGCCCGCTCAGCTCAGCTACGCCGGAGACCCTCAGTGAGAACACACACACACACACACACACACACACACACACACACACACACACACACACACTTTCGTGTCGAGGATGATGAGGAGGTGGTGGTGGGGAGAGGTACACGGATGGAAATACGCGAGGATGAGAGAAAACGAGTGGCGTGACATTCTCACATGCGTCGCCACGGCCCCCCCCCCCCCCCCCAGGTTTCCGCTGGGTCCTTCCGCCCTGGGAGCCGCCGTGGTTTATGTCCCGTAAATAGTAACGGCGCACTCGCATCGGGGAATACTGCACTGTGCCGTCGCATAATTAACCCCAAAAAATGTATTGGAGCATCTGAGCCGCGGTCTCCGAGGTGTGCGGGGAGACGCGACGCCACCAATCAAAGAATTTGGCAACTCGTTCTAAATCTAAACCTGCAGGCTTTCTATGTTTTAACTCGGATGTCTGGCGCCGATCACAACAGTCGGGGTGGAAAAAATATCGGCGGATGAAGACGCATTATGAAATCCATTTAGGCAGAACTAGCTCGCTCCTGCCCCTCGACTAATGTCCCCTCTCTCCCCCGCCGCTACGTGTCCGCCGCCTGTCCGCCGAGCCCTTTCATCCCGCTGCACCCTGCTGCCGTGTCAAACTCCTCAAAGCAAGGCAGACAACGACAAATTTATGGATGGACCGGGACATCATTAGCCGACGTAGAGGAGACCGTCGGGGAAAGGATTTTTTTTCCTTACCGCCGCTAATGATGCGTGAAGCGAAGGGGCACGAGTCGGTGTTGATTTGCGGCCACGGAGAGCCGGAGCCTCGGACACGTAGCGGCGGCAGCGTTTATTAACTCAGGAGACCTGGAGAAGCTGTGTTGTCTACTTCCCTCCTTTTTTTTTTTTTTTTTTTCTTTTAACGCTGTCCACTGGACGCGTTTGTGTTCAGGGCTTCTACTCCAGCTCCTTCACGAGAGCCGAGGAGAATGATGACATGTCAGAGGTCAGGGGATGTAAGAGAGAGAGAGAGAGAGAGAGAGAGAGAGAGCAGGCTGGAACAGGATGGTCGAGCCCAGCAAGAGGAAACATCAAACGGACATGATGGAAGGATTGTGAGAGGCGGAGAGCAGGCGAAGAGTCGAATGCAGAAAACAAAAAAGTGACATCAGAATGTGGGAGACGGAGAAAAGGTTGAGCCGAGGGCTTCTGTCGAGGAAATGACATCCCACGTCTCCTCCTTGAAGATGAAAGCAACTTTTACTTCTAAAAGAAATGTGCAAACTCCGATGTCCTGTTCCGAAGCAGAACGGCACCCCCACGAGGAGGATGTTTCCAATGTAACCGTAGTGCACAATTTAAACAACGGTTCATCGCTTTGAATGTTGCTGCCGCAAGGAATTGTGGGACGTCATTATCTCCTTTTCCTTTCACCAGCCATGGGCCGGTATTCCCCTGTGCTAAAGGAGATAAGAAAGGAAGCATCGAAGCACCTTTTCCTTTAGCATTTAGAGACATCGACCAGCTCCTCCCGTGGCTTGCCACTTAACACGGTTGAGAACCTTGCTAAACCTAAAAGTCTTCAGGTTGGTAGTTCAACCTCCCGCCGTGCGCATGTCAAAGTGTCCTGCAGCGCGACGCTTAACCCCGGGTGCTTCCCAGCAGCCCGCCGCTCCTTCGAATGCTTAGCGTGCGTTAAATGCAGAGTTCAAACTTCATATATTTACATGCGAGTGTCAAATGTAATTGAATTAGCCACACGGCCTCTTTTCTGGTAAAGATGGCGTTCCTGTTATCATTAATAACCAGAGTAGTATGCCCTAAATGTGCAATAAACAAAGCACAGAAGAGCTCAGATTAACTTAATTCTCTGTTCAGATAGACAGTCACTTCATTAATGCTCTGAATCTATGTACAATGAAGATGTAGTGGAGTGGTTTCTGATTCCAAATCAATCTTTACGGATGTGCTTTTCCCCACAACACCCCCAAAATAATCCTCCCACCCTCAGTTTCACCAAACGTTCCGCTTTCAGAGCGACGTGTCGTTCGTCACGTGCAGCCGAAGTCAAAAACACCGCTCGTCATATTTAACTTGAGGCGGCGGGGTTCCCTAAATCCTTCTGAAGCAACGGCGACAGCGACGAGGGAAATGCGTCGCGGGGGCGCCGCGTAAAGGTCGGCGGGGTGGCGAGCGCGACCCCCTCCCCGTGCTCGCAGCCGTCACTCGCGACGACGCGGAAGATAAACGCTCGGGCGCCGCTCCTCTTCACTCACTGCTGCTCTCCCTTCGTTCCGTCCGTGGACGCGCTGTTCGAGTACCGAACATTACAGGACGGGGGGGAAAGAAAGAAAGGAGGAAGGAAAGAGGCGGCATATGATAATGAAAGCATGTGCAGGGGAGTGTTGCTACCCAAGAGCACGCTGCGGATCTGTGGAAAGGTCATTGGAGCGGATTGGGGACGAGGGGGCCTCCCAGGCTGAATCGTCTCTCTCTTTCTCTTTCTTTCTCTCTTTCGGTGGTGGTGAGCTGATAATCGGGGCGCTAAAGCCGTCTCGTTCCCTCGTCTCAGTCTCTAATGAAGTCCCCACTATTAAAGCTCAGTAATTCTTCTATTCCACAGCACAGTCCCCCCACTTCCCTCCTTCCTTTGCTCACCTCTCTCTCTCTCTCTCTCTCTCTCTCTCTCCCTCTCCCCCCCTCCACCACCTCACTCCTCCATCCCACCAATCGTAATTGAATAACTCTGAGTAAATGAGGAGAAAGTCTCCTGAATGGGAGCAGAACGGTCACACTCGGCCCTCAGTGCATCAAGCAGGAGGTCTGATTGAAAAGGAGAGAGAGGTGTGTGTGTGTGTGTGTGTGTGTGTGTGTGTGTGTGTGTGTGTGTGTGTGTGTGTGTGTGTGTGTGTGTGTGTGTGTGTGTGTGTGTGTGTGTGTGTGTGTGTGTGTGTGTGTGTGTGTGTGTGTGTGTGTGTGTGTGGTAGGTGGTTAGTATGGCGGCTACATGTCACCTTGCCGATAACTCCTCGCCTCCTTTTCAGATGCAAATGAGAGCAAAGACAATGAGGGCTTTATGGAAAAAGAGAATGCGGAGGATGTCGAGCCGCGTCAGAGCGACGGCGACGTTTCGTGACTTGCAGCTTTTTACACGAAAATATAATAAAGAGAAGGTCAGAGAGAGAGTGTGTGTATGTGTGTGTGTGTGTGTGTGTGTGTGTGTGTGTGTGAACCTCTGCTCCCAGTTCACACTGTAGACATCTACGGAAGCACGGAAAGTCTTCTGTGTCCGCTGTCCAGCAGCTAATGCAATAAAAGGCCGCAGGCAACCGTTACATTATGTTTAATATCGGGCCAAGCCGCGGATGAAATATTGATGTGTTGTTGGAAAGTGAGGAGGGAGGGAGGGGAGAGAGAGAGAGAGAGAGAGAGAGATGGACTCCCGTCTTGAGCCTGACAACCTCCTCGTTTTGCTGTCGGCAGGTACCAGAAGCTGTGGAAGAGCTACGTGAAACTCCGCCACCTGCTGGCCAACAGCCCCAAGGTCAAGCAGATCGACAAGCAGAAGCTGACGCAGAGAGAGGTGGGTGTTTCTTTTGCTCGTATTTTAACGTTGTTTTTAGTGGACGTGGTGCGTTTTCAATTTTTTTTATATTTTTGTGCAGCTCATTTCTTGCAGATATTTTTAAAAAAAAATTAAAAAGGGGGCACCGCTGTTCAGATATAAGAGCGGAAAGAAACCGCTGCGACGGGTTCTCGCTGTGCACGCTGATTCAAATGCTGCTTATCCAGCAGCTCCGCTGGTCGTCCGTGTTACTGCCTGAAGGGAACAAGGACCCCAAAAAAGTGTGACAGCGAGAACTCACAAAGGCAACATTATTTTTGTTGGTTTCGTCAATTATTGTAGGAAACCGAGACTCCGCTTTCACGCATTTAATAATAATTAACCCCAGACTGAGGAATATTTAAACATTTCGTCTGTACTTTGGTTATTTTGGTTAAATTGTATTCCAGATATCTAGTAATTGGTTTCTGTAAGATGTCCCAGCCTCTCCTCCTCTTTCTTTCGTCTCCACTTCTGGTCGAGGTGCTTTTATTTTGGCGAGGAAGGGCGGGGCAGGGTCTTTTACTCCAGTTAACAAACGCATAATTTAGATGGATTTGCAGCGACCGCTCTACAGAGTTGAGTGTGAAGGTCGACGCACCGCCGCCGCCGAGGGGGGTGAAAAAGGTTCCCTTTGTTGGTGAAGTAATGGCGTACAGGTGGCGCCAGGTGTAACTTCTCCACAGCAGACGCAGCTTCTTCTTCTTCTTCTTCTTTTTTACTATCTAAGTCTGTGAGCGCGCCTCTTCCTCTGGTTCGTTTGATCCACTCTGAACCAATAATGAGTTGGAACTCGGAGCTCAATTAGCTTGTTTCAGGCGAAGCTTCCCGGCTAACAGGCCCTGACAATCCCACTGTCAACCTGCACTGGAGCAATTAGTGAACCCAAACACACACACACACACACACACACACACACACACACACACCGGGTCTGTCAGGCTGCACCACAAGCATTAGCCATGTCAGTGTCTCCTCACTGCAGTGGGAGTGTGGCACCGCTACTTATTTAGTGCCCCGGGGGAACACTGGAGCTTCCTGTCTGTGTAAACGGTCTTTCAGTGAAAGACTTAAACGTCTGATTTTGTTCTGAAAGAGGCACTTTTCTTGCCGTCTGCAGCCGGCCCTTTGATGCCTCCGTGTGCTCAGTCTGGATCCACCAAAGGTGTAAGTCGGGAGCGGGGGGGGGCCTCAAACACACAGACCAGTATTGTCCACAAAATCTCTTTAGGTTCTTCTTTTTTTTAATACTTATATATATTTATTTTATATATATATATATATATTTATTTATTTATATATATATATTTTATATATATTTATTTATTTTTTATATATATATTTATTTATTTTATATATATTTATTTATATATATATATATTTATTTATTTATATATATTTATATATATATATATATATTTATTTATATATATATATATATTTATTTATATGTGTGTATATATAAATGTTTTTTTGTGATGGTTTTTCATTGAAAATAAAAAAGTGAGTTTTTTTTAATATAGTCTTATATTCTAACCAATAGGAGAACTCCGCTTATGTTACTAAGCAGTCGCTGCGTTGGCAGTGAGTTCAGCTCGGCATATGTGGATTTTGGGGGGATTTTCTCTGATTCTCCCTTTTGCTGATTTTTTTTTGGAGCATCTTTTGCCATCTTCAAGTCATTCCAAAGATATATTTTTTTTATTCCCCCCCCCCCCCCCCCTCCCAAGCTCCACGCGACGACTCCCAGGCTGGTCTTAGGAAGCAATCGACAAAATGGAGGCGACAACATCGCCTTTTAAAATTCTATTATTAAATTAACTTCGAAGCAACAAATGCATTCAACCTCCGTTTAAAAATACAACAAAAAACAGCCAGCAGCTCGATGGAGTTGCACCGACAACCGGTATGGACACGTCTCCTCAAGTCTCTGACGTCATGATATCGTATCATTTATCGGCTCACTTTAAAAACCACAACAAAATAGGCCGTGAAAAAGTTTGCCCCCACACACACACACACACACACACACACACACACACACACTCTCTCATTTCCCCAGTCAATTATTTACTTGTTCTACTTCTGTCCATTCACTGACCCTGTAGAAAGCCTTGCATGATACAGTATTTACATATCATTCGGGCTCCGCTGTGATTACTGCTTTCCATATACAGTTGGCTGTCCGTGGAAAGATGTGTTGTGTGTGTGTGTGTGTGTGTGTGTGTGCGCGTGGGCGAGCGTGTTCACTTTGATGCACAGTTCAAAGTAGGATTGCATTATTTATTCATGCCTTTGTTGTTCTTATTTCCTCTGCGAGTCCCAAAAGAAAGAAAAAAAAATTCCTGTCGTTCCATTTTCGGGCAGATTCGCGGCGAACTCGGAGACGGGAGTCGATAATTCTCAGTTGAATGGAAGGCCTGCGTGCCACACACACACACACACACACACACACACACACACACACACACATTAGGGGGGCACTCTGTCAATACAGCTTCCATCTTGGTTGTTATTTATAGGGCCCTCTTGTCTCAGACCCCCCCCTCCACACACACACACACACACACACACACACACACACACACAACGCTTACTGAATTTCCAGTTATGTGCTGACATGATGCTGGGGGCCTGTGTGTGTGTGTGTGTGTGTGTGTCTGTAATGATTCTTGCTGCTGCTGCTGATGGAGGAACCTATGGGCTCTTGTGTGGTCCTCCTAATGGGCAGGCAGGTGCCTTGGCTCTCGTTGACTAGGACTGAAGCCTCCGTATCAGCTGCACACACACACACACACACACACACCCAGTGCAACCGCTGTCCACAGCCACGGCGACCCATTGCAGTGCGCCTCAATTAGCCGGGGACCCGGCCGGAGCTGTCACTGCCCCCGCTGCTCCTGTCCTCCCCCTGTGCTGTATTTCTGTCACTTCATTGCATGTGCCAGCCTATCTGTTTTTAGGGGGAAGCAGGAGTGTGTGTGTGTGGGGGGGGGGTGAATGAATGAGGGTTGGTGGTGTGTGTTTTTTTTGTTTTTGTTTTTTCGATGACGGGAGCCGTCCCCGAAGGCTGCGCCCCGGCAGATCAATAATTGACTGGCTTGATTGTTTGGCAGGAAGCCCTTCAGAAGATCCGTCAGAAGAACACGATGCGCCGCGAGGTGACGGTGGAGCTCAGCAGTCAGGGCTTCTGGAAGACTGGCATCCGCTCCGACGTCTGCCAGGTAACGCTTGCTCGCGCACGCACACACCGGCACGTCCGTTCAGACAACATGCACACACACAAGAGTACAATGCAGATGCAAGAACACCCAACAAAAAGTACTCTAAAGTTAATCTAAAGCCGGTTTCAATTTGATCCTGATGCCTCGATGTGACCTACAAATGCAAATCTGGCTTCACGGCTATTTTTAAAACGATTAACGACACGCAGGTTCACCAGAAAGTCCTTCAGCTCCGACATTGGACCTGCAGTTAGAGCTCCGGCGTGAGGCCTCCTCCTCCCTGCTGCTCAGAGACACTACCACTGTTGGCCACAGGGGGCGCCAGAATCAACCGGAAATGAAAGTTCCTCGTCGTAGCCGGAATGTTTTATTAGAACGATATGTTGCATAAGAACTATTTAAATTTGTTAGGACAGCAAATAAAAGTAACAATGGCTAGTTTTTTAATGATCTATTATACTCATGCTCCTTACCAACCCCGGCTTTAAAACTGAATCTGGATCAGAGCCCCAGCATCCAGACCACGAACAGCCTCAGAAGGTGTCAATAAAGTATTGAAACTCGACCCTAGAACCGACTGAGAGCCGACGCAGGTCATATTTGATGGTCATACTTTTTATTTGAATGTGTAGAGTTTTCCTGGGCGATTTTGGAGATCACACTTCAGGGTTTAGATGTTCTCAAAGTTCGCTAAACTTGCCGTCCATCCTCTCTCTCTCTCTCTCTCTCTCTCTCTCTCTCTCTCTCTCTCTCCCCCGACACGGACTGGCGCTCGCGGCACAGCCACAGCCGGAGACTCCCTCTGATCTTTCCACGCGTTGCGTCACTTCTCTTTTTTTTTTTTAAGTGTCAGAATCCCGCGCAAGGCCCGTGGACTCCCGCAGAGCCCCACCCCCCCCCGGCAAGCCAAACCCTTTATTAAGTAAAGTCTCCGGCCCCCGACACTCTTATTTACACATCGGCGCTCGGTTTCGGTGCTCCGACCTCTCTTCGTGGACCTATTAGCAGCGGACTGGGGGTCTCCTCTCCCCGGTATCTCCGTCGGCGGCTCACGGTTGGATTCGTGCGCGCGTACCGTTTTTTTTTTAGTGCCCTAATGAGACTTGAACCCACGACCCCGGACGTGTTGGCGCCCACTGAAATGCGTTCGTGGCTGCTGTGTCAAGAGTCACGTTAATGGCCGTGTGTGTGCGCTTCACTATTTATTGTCTATTCCAATATTAAAAAATAATTTAAAAAAATATAATTGCCACACATCTTTTCTTTCTTATTTCACATTTTCGAGGGGGGGGGGGGGTGTGACAGAAAGTTTCGAGCCCCCCCCCCCCCACCCACCCACCCACCCACCCACCCTCACTCTCTCACACAGCGAGGTCTTAGCGGAGAAGGATTCGATCCATAATTGCCGCCCAATTATATTCGCTTCAAGCTGTACCGCTGCCGCTAATTGGTTCATGAATAATTTCAGCTTTCGAACCCGCGGTGTTGCGCAACGTGTGACACGGACGAGACGGAACGGCGAAAAAACTGACCCACGGTTTCTTGATATTCGGAAACAAAATCAGCCCCCCGCCACCCCCCCCCCCCCTCCTCTCCTCCCTCCACTCTTCGTTACTGACATCGCCCGGCTACACCAAGGTTGTTTCACTCGAAAGGCTCTCTCAAGGACCGGGGCTACACATCGGAGGCAGGAATTTACTAACTTATTTTATATTTGCATATATCCTCGGAGTGGAGCGTCGCAACCCCTGACCAAGACATCTCTGTTAAACAAGATGCATCTGTAGAAATGTTAAGGTTTATTATTATTATTATTATAATTTTTATTCTGTTAGAAACAAATGGATGCGATTTTAAACGTGGGGAAAAAACAAGTTTGGATATCCATTTAAATTTTTAAAAAATGTTTTAAAAAAAATCACATTCCAGTTAATTAAATTGTCATGGAGCGAAGTTAAAGTGCAATTTAGAATCCGTGCTTGTAATATTTCAGCCGTTTCGTGGCCGTCCCGAAAACTGCCCGAAAGACATCCGGGACAGTAAATTAGAAACTTCCCACCTTCTTTTTTTTTTTTAATTACCACAGTATCAACTCTTATCGGCCTCCTCTCTCCCCACACACACACACACACTCTGTCACTCCGGCAGTCATCGGAGCGGGTCAGGAGCTGGAGACATGACCGTGGGCCCCGGCGTTGTTGTTAATTGGCGGCTTAACAAGGCCCCCTCTGATGGCCCCGGGGCTACGTGGCGTGTGCCGCCGCTCGTAGCCGCCGGTGGGGCCCCCCTCCGTGCCCCCGTAGCACTAATTAAAACATGCATGGCTTCCTCCTCCTCACGTGCGGTTGGCACGCGGGGGTTAATGTGTAGAGTTCCTCACTCCGCTCCGGATCAGGCCGCCTTGATGAGCCTCTAATGACTCTGAAGACCGGCTCTCTCTCTCTCGACTGTCGGACTAATTCGCTGACCGCGGACACTTTACATGTCGCTGTTGCTTCACGGATACTCCTCCTCCTCCCTCTTCTTTCACTCTGTTTGCACTCAAACTTTTCCTTTTTAATACATGTGGGTCAGGAAGGGGGGGGGGGGGGGGGGGGGCGTCGGTGTTTGTCCGAATGTAAGTGTGTCAACATGACAAGATGGGCTTCGATTTGACCGGCCTGTCCAAATGTGAATCTCACTCCTCTGTCATTCGCTCTCGCGGCGCGGCGATTGGGTTTTTGATTATTTCATCTCTCTGTTGCAGAGCACCACTTAATAAATAATGACTGGCTGATTGATTTCTCCCGGCCTGTTCCTTCTATCAACCCCTCTCTCGCTCTCTCTCCCTCCTTTTTTTATGTTTTTGCACCGTCTCTCCATCTCGCTCTTCTTTCCTCCACACGGGCCCGATGCTCGTTCTCTCTCTATATCTCTCTTCCTGCTTCTTCTTCTATTTTTTTTTTTTACCAATTTTCTCTCCGTCCTTCCACAGCACGCCATGATGCTGCCCGTCCTCACCCATCACATCCGCTACCACCAGTGTCTGATGCACCTGGATAAGCTCATCGGCTACGTCTTCAAGGAGCGCTGCCTCCTTCAGGTAAAAAGCAGAGTCACGGCAGCCTCCTTTACCCCCCCACCAACCACCACCCACCACACACACACACACACACACACACACACACCCAGGCCGCGTTATGTAAAAGCTGGCATAGTTGATAACTAAAGGGATAGATACGGGCAGGCGAATCCCAGCGGCGCAGTCTCGGTCGGACAGATAGCAAAGGGAAAGAAAAGTAAACATTTTGTGCAGGGGCTTCTTGAGATCCAGGGAGGCAGCGTCCGCCTCATTACTGTGCCCGTTCCACCTCTGCAGGGAGAGTTGTGTTGGGAACAGGGAGGGGGGGGGGCCTCAGGAGTCGGCTAAGGTAGCCCACACACCGGCCTGAGTCACATCTCTGCAACCAGCAGCACCGGGTCCGCCGTGAGTTGCAGTGACAGTAGTCAGGACAACAACAGCCTTTCTCTGTAATGCCAGCTCTCCCCTGTCAGGCCCGCCAGCCTCGAGCTCGCCGTGCTCTTGGAGTAGTGAGCCCCCCCCACACACACACACACACACACACACACACACACTCACTCCAACCCCGGCTGCCTCCAGCAATATTGAAGAGCTGTCATAACCTGATACTTTAGAAATCAATGTGTTGTAGCCCATACATAGTTAAAAAGGGGAAGGATGCATTAAGGTGTGTGTGTGTGTGTGTGTGTGTGTGTGTGTGTGTGTGTGTGTGTGTGTGTGTGTGTGTGTGTGTGTGTGTGTGTGTGGATCGATCGACGATTGGCCTCTTTGTCGTTTGCATAATGAAGACCTGTCGTTACGAGCGCTAGAAAGGAAACACTGACTGGACCCCGTTGGCTGGAGGAGACGCCCGTTTGAGCTCGACGTCCGAGAGGCCCCGCCCCCTCTTTCTCATTCGAAAGACACAAAAGAATAAGAGCACAAAAGATCAGTTTTGATCATGACAGCTCACATACAGGCCTCTGGAGTGTGTGTGTGCGTCCACTGAGGTGTTAATACCATGACATTGCTGTTTGTGTGTGTGAGAGGGGGATCAACCTGAGGCTGTCAGCAGTTCACCACTACTGGGTCTGAAAGTAGGGAGCCATCGTTGCTTACAGCAGCTACCCCATCTTTTGCACACACACACACACACACACTCTGCCAAGATGGGTTTGGACAGAACGGCTGCAGTGCAAGTTGCGAGTGCAACGGTGCTTGTTCAAGCGGCCCTACTCCGAGTCAGAACTGATTTCCGATCAGCCGTCACTCCCCGTTTGCCTCCTGTCTGTCAGGATGATTTCCCCCCCCATAACCCGCCCACCTACCCCCGTTGGTGGTTTATTAATTTCTAACATGACAGAATGCAGCAGCACTCTGTGATTTCATTATAAATAAATAGTTTAGCTGTATGTGTAAATAAGTAAAAACATTGTCAGACCACAGGATGCTCGTTGTAAGTGTGCGTGTGTGTGTGTGTGTGTGTGTGTGGACTCTTTAAAGCACCGGAGAGAGTTTAGATTCGCCCACTCAAGACTACATTTAATTTGCAAAGAGTTTTCTGCGCCCTCTCTTTGGGTCCCAGGGAATGTACTTCCGATTGCATTAAAAAAAAAGTGAACTTTTAACGTATATTTTATGCATATGAGGGTTGTGTTCTTTACACAACAGTTTTCACAAAAAAACACACACTATATCGCCTTATACTTTGAGTCGTTACCCCAGTAACGGATCTCCGTGTAGCAACATGCCTGCTATTTCCATTCGGAGTGGCAATACGTTGCCCCCCTCCCCCCCTCCCCCCCTCCTCTGGAGGCCCTTTGAAGCTCCTCTTCTGAGAGCCTCCCTGTTAAACATTTAACATTTAAAACTAGAGGGGGGGTTGGAGAGACATGTCTTCATGCTCCCACATCCACCAGACCCCCTGTTGCTTCATCCCCTCTCCTCACGTTTGACCCACGCTGACAGAACGAGAGGCATCACGGAGGATCTCAATAATTTAACCGTACAAGTCCTCGGCCCCGGCTCTGATGCCGCATGCTTTATGTCGTGTACAGAGAGCCGAGGTATTTCTTTTTTAGGGGGTGTTTTGTTATTCAAAACTGCCCCTAAGAAATATCATTTTGCCCCTGATATCACTAGGAGAGGGGCACAAAATGCCCCCATAATTTGCTCTAATAATTATGATAATTTAATGAACTCGTAGCCCCTGACCCGGTCCAGTTGCCATATCATGTTTTGGATTTTCGCCTCGATGTTGCGTGTGCGTGATGAACCGAAGTGGAGCTTCTTGACCTCCTGTGAGTGGGAGGAGGAACGTTCGTCGTCATCCAGCACACGTTGAATTCTTCTGCGGACTTCATCAAGGGGAACGACAACGTCAAGAAATACGTGGCCATCGCCTCCGGTGAGTGATAACTAGTAGTAATTATTTTTGAACTTATTTATTTCGCTTTAGCTAGCTAACGTTAGCTAGCTAGCTAACTAACGTTAGTTCGCTTTAGCTAACGTTAGCTAGCTAGCTAACTAACGTTAGTTCGCTTTAGCTAACGTTAGCTAGCTAGCTAGCTCCGATGGTGCGTTAGCTCCAAAGGCTCGCTTGCTAGCTAGCGAACGTTAGCCAGAGTGCAGCCACATCCTCATAAGTTACTGCCATCTTGTGGTTCACAACAATCCTCTATTTGGGGATGAATACAATTAGTTGAGACTGTAGTTGACTTCAAGGGTTACCTGTTTAGATTAAGTCCCTTATCACATGTAACATACTATTGTTGTTTTTGTTTGTTCCATCTCAACACAGTGAAATACCTCATGATGATCTCACTGGAGGGACCAGAAGAAGAAGATGCAGCATGTGTAGAATCTGCTGTGAGAAGAAAGCCAGGCGGCCTCACATAAAACCCTCTGAGCAAGGCAGCAGGTCAGACCAGCAACTTCTCCAATGGCTGACAGTGACACAGATGGCGATGATGAACTGGTGCTCTTTGACAAATAAGCCACTCATATGTATATGTACATATTTATTATTTGTCTACACTGTACATATAATTTAATATTTGTTTTCATTTTCTGAAAAATGTGTTGTAAATTGAATTTAATTAACCTATGTATAGCCCTTTTATTACTTTTTTTTTTTTTAAATTGTTATGTATGTTATAATATATAAAAAATGTATAATTGTTAATAGTTGTTTAAAAAATGTCATAACAATAAATATCCACAAAGAAATAAGAATAAAAAAACAAACACTATTACACTACTGCCTAATAGTCTTCTTATTGTCATTTGATGACAGTTGCTCATATATTGTAAGCCTAAATAAGTATATTTATTATTTTTGAACAAAGGTTAAATGTCATTTCACAAGTTTAAAAAAGTGCCCCCAATTTTTTTATAAATGCCCCTTGATTTCAGTCAGTGGGGGCAAAAATTGCCCCCGAAAAAAAATGTAAATTTCCTACCCTGAGTGCTGGCCGGAATACCGTTTTAAAGGCTCTGAGTATTTACTTCTTTTTTTTTTTTCAAGACATCGGCCTGTATTATATAATATATATATATATTATTATATAGATATATAGAATTATATATATGTGTATGTATATACATATATTATTATTTATATATATATATATTATAATAATAATATATATATATTATTATATTTATAATATATATATATATATTATTATATTTATAATATATATATATATATATATATATTTTATTATGTGTATATATATATTTTAAAAAAAAATATATATATTATTATAATAATAATATATATATATATATATATATATATATATATATATATATATATATATATATATATATATATATATATATATATATATATACACCCACATATATACGGGCCCAACAATGACATTGTTGGGCCCGTCCGTTCAAGAACAACTCCTCCCGGTCGGCCGTTCTCCGCTGAGCGATGTTGTTCATTCCCCGTTTTAGCCCAAGGCGGTGGAGCGGCTGTCGCTCCACCCAAATCCCTTCCGATAGTTCACACAGTCGTTATGGTGACGGGAACAGTCACAGACGTCAATCCCTCCCCACAGATTGAGCCTTTAAAAAAAAAAAGCCGACGCGGGCGTTGGATGTTGTCCTTAACTGTGAAGGACCTGCAGTGTTTACAGAATAACTGATGTTCCCGACTCTGTAGTCGAGGCAGTCATCGTCTTGTGTGCGTCTGACATCGCACAATGGGGGGAGTTGAAAGTGGAAGTAGACGCGGCGGTGGTTGTTTTTTTTTAAAATTGATATTTCTTATCAAACTGTCAACGCGGCGCTGAGAATTGCTAATTTTCTGCTTGTGTCACGTCAAATAACTAGCTCTTTATAATTTTGTCTTCTTTCTCTCTCACACACACACACACACACTATAAATGCTGTTCCTCTTAACCACGGGAAGGGGAAAAAAAACAACAACAAAAGTACAATTGCTGTTGGATTTGTTGCGTCTGTGTTCACGGCTACAAAGCTGAAGGCCTCTTGAGCGACTATAAATATTGAAACCTCTCTGTTAACGTTTTACATATATATCTCATTGGAGCTTGAAATTGATTTGAAGTTGCCTGAAAGGAGACAAGCATTTTGAAAAGTAAGCCCAGGGGGGGGGGGAGCGAGAGTAGCTTTTTTTTATTTATTTTTTGCTGAGATTAACATTCTCCTAATGTAAGATTGATAAAGGCTTGACATATCCTACTGAGCCCTATCTCTTCCCTCGTTCCTCCCCCGGCGAGTCTTGAGATGTCTTTCCAGGCTCGGCGCTTTTTGTCCTCTTTTCAAACAAACTAATGCGTTTCCTTCAGGGCGAATTCTACCTTAAATTCCCTCTTTTGCCTCTTTACAGGTTTGAAAGTTTAAGCCATTAATTTCCATACAGACAACTTCACAGCGACAAAGAGGAGAGAGGGGTCTCTGTCTGTCTGTCTGTCTGTCTCTGTCTGTCTGTCTGTCTGTCTGTCTGTCTGTCTGTCTGTCTGTCTGTCTGTCTCTCTCTCTGTCTGTCTGTCTCTCTCTCGTCTGTCTGTCTATCTGTCTCTGTCTGTCTCTCTGTCTCTCGTCTGTCTGTCTGTCTCTGTCTGTCTGTCTCTCTGTCTCTCTCTCGTCTGTCTGTCTCTGTCTGTCTGTCTGTCTCTCTCTGTCTCTGTCTGTCTGTCTCTCTTTCTGTTTCTCTTTCTTTCTCTCTGTCGCTGTCTGTCTTTCTCTCTCTCGTCTGTCTGTCTGTCTGTCTCTGTCTGTCTCTCTGTCTCTCTCTCGTCTGTCTGTCTGTCTGTCTCTGTCTGTCTCTCTGTCTCTCTCTCGTCTGTCTGTCTGTCTGTCTCTGTCTGTCTGTCTGTCTGTCTCTCTCTGTCTCTGTCTGTCTGTCTCTCTTTCTGTTTCTCTTTCTTTCTCTCTGTCGCTGTCTGTCTCTCTCTCCTCTGTCTGTCTGTCTGTCTGTCTCTCTCTCTCCTCTGTCTGTCTGTCTCTCTGTCTCTGTCTGTCTGTCTGTCTCTCTGTCTGTCTCTCTCTCTCCTCTGTCTGTCTGTCTCTCTGTCTCTGTCTGTCTGTCTGTCTCTCTTTATCTCTTTCCTCTTTCTTTCTTAATCTCTCTCTCTTCTTTGAGCGATTGCTGATCCCACATTACTATTAGACTGACTTGCTTTGACCAGAGTTCCCATTTGTAATTAGTAATTAAGCAAAAGAGGAAATGGAAGTCATCAAGCTCCATGAGGAGGAGATGGGGGGCGGGCGGGCGGGGGGGGGTCACAAGGCCTGAGGTTGGGCCACAAGGTGGAGGGCAGGTTTGGACTTTCCTGAAGATTAAAAAAACACGCAAGTGAAGTTCCTGAGTTCCCAGAGAGGTTCCTGTGGTTGGAAAGCGGTACCATACTCCTATTTGCTAACCCCCCCCCCTCTCCATCATCTCCTCCAGCTGGCCATGACGCATCCCAGTCACCACCTCAACTTCGGCATGAATCCCGATCACGCCCGCAACTCCCTCTCCAACTGCGGCATCCGGCAGCCCAAGTACGGGGACAGGAAGGTCCACCACATGTACATGAGGAAGAAGGGTGGGTCGCCTACGCCTCCCTTTTTGTCCCTGTCAAATCCCCCCCCCCCCCCCCCCCCCTTGTCTACCGCGGTGACTCACCTCTCCTCCATTTTGTTTCCAGGGATCAACACGTTGATTAACATCATGTCTCGCCTGGGCCAGGACGACCCCTCCCCCTCCAGGTAGGCTGCCCAGCGGGCTCACGCCGCTACTGACCGCGGGGGCAATCAAAGGGACGACCCGTGTGATTAATATACCCGGCAGGCCCGCTGACAAGAAAATTAACTTGAACTGTGAGGGGGAGGGATATCACGGGGGAAATGAAATGAGCTAATTTTAAGGGGGTGGCGGCGGCGGCGGCGGCTACTCGCTACTGAGCGCGAGCCGCTGTTATGAGCAGGTGTGTGTGTGTGTGTGTGTGTGTGTGTGTGTGTGTGTGTGTGTGTGTGTGTGTGTGTGTGTGTGTGTGTGTGTGTGTGTGTGTGTGTGTGTGTGTGTGTGTGTGTGTGTGTGTGTGTGTGTGTGTGTGTGTGTGTGTGTGTGTGTGTGTGTGTGTGTGTGTGCCACAAAAAGTCTTGTTTTCTTTCTCGACACTTCTCCCGACTGTCCTCCTGTCCCCCCCCCTCCTCCAGGATCAATCACAACGAGAGACTGGAGTTCCTGGGTGATGCCGTTGTCGAGTTCCTCACCAGGTGAGAAAGCGTTTTTTTCGTGCGTATTTGATGGACGCAACCGCTAATTGAAGCCGACGACAACACTATCGGCCTTCTCTCGCTCTCTCTCTCCCACGGAGTGTCTCTCTCTCTCTCTCTCTCTCTCTCTCTCACACACATTGTCTACTCTGTCCGTGTCTGTCACATCCGAGCTAATCTCCATACTTTTCGACCCATTCAAGACAGTGATTCACTGGTAATTGGAACTGGGATGTAAACCCCCACCTCCCGCCCTCACCCCCCCCGCCGATTTTTAACGGCCTAAAATTCTCCATGACAACTTGCAATTAGCTGTCTGGACTTGCTGTCTGGAATGCTGACTGTGTTATTGACTCCCAGGTGAGTGGGGACTCGGCGCGCCCGGCACTTACCTAAGCACAGTGCTAATTATGTGTAGCTATTATTAATCTCACACTCTCTCACTAGCGAGCCGGTGGCCGCCCGCCCGCCGCACCTCCTCCTCTGAGTTGATATCACTTCCCGAACATACAAGGGAAAGGGCTTCCTCTCTCGCCACAGGCTGTAGTACTGACACACACACACACACACACACACAGGCAGGCAAGGAGAAAGGAAGACTACATTTCTACCTGACTTCCATTCGCTAACGCTAACACTTCCAGCGCGGTGAGCATGCGGCGGGCGGGATTAAAGCGTAATGGGAGCCGACACCGGGTTACACGGGACACACACGGCTTCAGCTCCTTACGCAACACGACCAGTGTTACCAAGGAGGCGGTTAGCCTCTTGTTTCTCCAGCTATCTCTGGGCATGTTCTCCCCCCCCCCCCCCTTCCTCCACCCCCTTCCTCTTTGATTGTTAGCGTCTGAGGCAATGCGCGGCCTCGCGCCCCGGCCCTCTGAATTATGTATCGGCCTCTTGTCCAGTTAAATGGGAACAGCGGATCCAGCCAAGCTGCCTTGTTACACCTTCCAGCGCGCTGCCCTCGGAGGCTATCTGCGTCCAGCCAACAGAATACTTTTGCACATTTTAATATGATGTTATAGTGTTGAACAGAGGGGGAGTGGGGGGGGGGGGGGGGTCACGGCGTGCTTATTATTAGAATTGAAATTTTTCAGCAGATGATGTAAAGGAAATAAGTTTGCTTGCAATAATTTGCGACTAAATATTTCATTGAGGTGTTTTTTCATTTTTTTAAAGCATCAATGGCTGCTGATTGCTCAATGTAGAATAATGGCGTCATCAGGGGTTGGGTCGGTTCCCCGTGACCCTCTTTCACGACGTGACACTGTCTCGGATCTCCAGGGAAGATGGAGGCTTGATTTTATTTACTAGCTTTCCTTATTTACTTATCTTGTCCCCTCCTTATCGCACGGAGATCGATCTTTCTGGTTCAAATTAGGACTTTCTTTCTTTTGAGTAGTAGCCAGAAGCCATGTTGCTAACGCTAACGCAAGCAACCAGAGAAAGGAAGCAGGTGCTACGAGGAAACCAGGACCAGAAACAAACATCTACGGTTGCTTCTGGGACCAGAAACGACACTTTTGGTGGCACAGCGGACCAGTCTAATTATTATTCATTACGCTAAGTGCTTTGTATTAATTCCAAGTGCTTTGTTTTTCACACCAAGATCACAACACCCTGACGAATGGACCTCTGGTGAATTTTTTTTTTTGTGGGAAAAAAACCCCAACAAAAAACGGAACGCCACCTGCTTCTCTCTCCTCGCTTTGCATTTGATTAGAAATGACTGAATTAAATGGCCTGTTTTTTAATTTTTTTTTAATTCAAATGAAATCAAATGATACGGTGCGGTTAGAGAGACGCCGGACCGTAATGAAAATGGAACCCGCTCGCCCAGAAAAACCCCAGCTGTGGAGCCGCGGCCATTTTCTGTGGTTCCCAACGCGCGGAACCTAATTAATTAGGTGCTCTCGAGTCAGAATTGCCGAAATCTGACTGTGTATTTAAAAACTGTTTTTATTCACCACGCGTTCTCAAGTTTTTTGGGGGTTTTCACTTTTACTGTCGTTTCGTGAGTTCTCATCAAGAGATTAGAGCCCCTTGAAAATAAAAATGTAGCCCAGTTCTAATTCTGGTTCCTCTCCCCGTCCACAGCGTGCACCTGTACTACCTGTTCCCCGGCTTAGAGGAGGGCGGCCTCGCCACCTACAGAACGGCCATCGTGCAGAACCAGCACTTAGCCATGCTCGCCAAGGTAAGCTCCTCCCACGTCCTCCCCTCTGCAGGTCAGAGCGGCCGAGCGGCCTCCGAACCGACGCCGTTATTGTTTTTCTGCCTCTCCTGTTATGACTTTCTAATGGGGGGAGAGGAATTTTTTCTTCCTGCCATCTATTTTTTTGGGGTTTGTAATTGGAGTTAAAAGGTTGTTGTTTTGGAGGACTCGACTAGTGCGTCCGGGGTCCCCGTGGGCCCCTAGAAGTCTTCCTGAAACACTCTCCAGATCCTGTTATCGCTAGACCCCCTTGCTTCCCTCTCTCTCTCTCTCCCCCTCTCTATCTCTCTCTCTCTCTCTCTTCTGGCAGCGCCGTACAGCCGAGCCGCCGCCCGCGCTCTCTCTGGCACGTTTTGCAAAGAACACAACAATAATCGTCCCGTGATGTGGAGAAAGCAATTAAAAAAACTTCAATCTTTCATGTCGCTCCCCGCTGAATACAAAGATGCAGCCGCCCGAGTCTGCGTTAGTGCCGTGCAGTAGTTTTTTTTGGGGGGGGGGGGGGGGGTTGTTTCAATTTGCCACTCGCGGTAAAGTGAGTGTGATACGGCGTTCGACGGTTTGCCAAGTTGTTTACCGGGCCTCCTCTAAAAGCCGTCTGCTCAAGAACACTCGCAATTATCTTTCACACACAAATCTTCAGCCAGCGAGCGCACTTCACTTGGAAGGCTTTAAAAACATTTTAAAAAAAAACGGGTTTCCTCTGAGTTGGAGAGTATTTATGAATTGTTTTTTTTTTTTTTAATTTGTCACGGGGGGTGGGATACCACCAATGGTTATCAGCCGTAATTAAATAGCACCCTTCGCTGCCAGTAAAAAAAAATTAAAATAAAAGTTGGGCTACTTTTTGACGTGGCTCAAAGAAAAATAGTTTCAGAAAGTTTGACTGACCCACAGTCATCACTCATTATTATTTACGTGACATTTTAATGAAGTCATTATTATTATTATTAGACTTGAAGCACTTCAATCCCGGTGGGGGGTGGGGGTGGGGGGGGGGGGACGACTCCACAATCGAGACCTCGCGCATAATGAACTTTTACGTTGTTGCTTTTATGTGATTGGATGGATCTTTTATTCGGAGCTGTCCGTCTCGCCAGGCCTCGTCCCGCCTCCACAGGGAGCGGCGCGGTGTGAATAAGCCTGTGGCTTTATTGCGCAATTTAATCCCCCGGCGGCTTTGTGGACGCACGCATTGTGCGTATTTTATGATTGTCGAATAAATATGATCAAACTGCTATCGCATAAAATAGGGAAACAAAAAAACACTTGAGGACACTCGGGGAGGTTCTGTTTGGAGACAAAAACACAATTTAATAGACATAATAATGAAAAAATACGGAGAATGAAATAAAGATTGGACCAATCGGAGACGAAACAAAAAAATGGAGACCGTGCTTTGATATTGATATTGATATTCAGGTTAACAACACACACACACACACACACACACACACACACACACACACACACACACACACACACACAACAGACTCGCTTCACGTCTCTGTGCTCGTGCTTTGGGTGCAATTTATCGCACGGTACAAGATATTATTGAATTTCACTGGTAGCATTATTATTACCTTTTTTATATAGTACCACAGAGATGAATAGGACATATACATACTAATACATATTTATAAACGGAGTAATAACTGTGTAGTAACCTGTATAACACATTTATCAGCTTAAAGCCCACTTCTCTGTAATTAATACTTATAGAGAAACAATAGTTCACCGGAGAAAGAACTCTCTTCAGACGGAGTGAAGGTCACCACTGTTCTATTTCGCAATTTATCTTGGGATTATCTAGCGTGTGTGTGTGTGTGTGTGTGTGTATAGTGTGTAGTGCGCACGTGTAATTCAGCGCGTGTGCACGTGTGTGTGAACATGTTGCTCCTGTGCCGGCTTAGTGCATCATGCCACAGCTGGACAACACATGGGCACATCTGTCAGTGCCATGAAGTAGAACCTTTTCCAGCAAGGGCAGGCAATCTTTTTCATTTCCCCAGAGTTGTTTTGCCCCCCCCTCTTTCCCCCCCCCCCCCCTTGTTTTCCATTGAGAGCCTATGAAAATGTGCAACACCCAAAAAATGCTATTACTTTTTCAAGAGGCTATTACCGGGGGTGTCGGTGTCGGCGCACTGATACGAATGCCTTTTATTTATTTATTTTTTTGTGTGTGTGTCTTTTGCAGAAACTGGAGTTGGATCGCTTCATGCTCTACGCTCACGGGCCGGACCTGTGCCGGGAGTCGGACCTGCGGCACGCCATGGCCAACTGCTTTGAGGCTCTCATCGGTGAGACCCCACGCCAGACAAAGAGAGACGGGGGACAGGGGGGGGGGGGGGGGGTTATGACGGGGTTATGACGAGCGAAGAAAAACCAAACAAACAGAAAATAAGTGTGTGTGTGTGTGTGTGTGTGCTAAGGTGTAAAATAGCTGCAGTGGATCTCCCCTGGAAACGTTACACGGCTTTATTGATTCCGGGGGGGCGTGGCTTAACCTCTGGCTAAACCTCTGGCTAGACTGCGCAATCCCCCGGAGCTATTGGGGGCGATTGCTATTCATCTCGCTCGCAGTCCAGCAGCAGAGTTTGTGCAGTGATTACCACACACACACACACACTCCTGGTGCCCCCCCCCCCCCCACCCCCCCCTGCGTCCGACCCCTTGGGCAGCGCTACGCTAAGCCTCGCTCCCCGAGAGCCCGCCGAGTCGGCAGCTTTTCCTCATCTTCCCCTCACCTTATCGCCATCTTGACTTAACCGGTTCAGCCATCTTCCGATGGGAGAGACAGGAAGTGGGTGGCTTTAAAGAAATCCCCCCCCCCCCCCCCCCCCACCAAAAGTGCTGACTGGCCCCCGTACCTGTTTCGGGTTCATTATCGGGCGGAGACAAAGTCCTAATCTATTCTGTCTCGCGGCGGCGAGGCCAAGACACGACACCGGATGCCCGTCTGTCTTTTTCTTCCTCCTCCTCATCGTCTTCCATCTCCATAAAAGGGCAAAGAAAAAGAAATGCGATGAATAAACAGGGCCACCGTTGTGAAGGAACCTGTGAGAGAACCGCTGTCACGGAGCACCCTGTGGGGATGGGATCCGGATTACTACACACACACACACACACACACACACACACACACATACACGCGTGCTGTGGGGCAAAACATGCTCACACACACATCCGAGGCGCACACAAAGCCACTCGCGTCTGATGTTGCCTCTTCTTCTTTAACTGAGACTTTTGTCATCTTCATTTTGTTTATTTTTATATTTGAGCTCAAACGCCGTCCTTTCAAGTAGCTCGACGTCGTGCAGTCGCTCCGTCTCACTCTTTATGTTCCTTCCATCGCTCCCTGTGATCTAGAGAGTTTTCGGGCTCCGTGAGGTGAAACATGCGCCACGCCGACGATGAGTGATCGCGTCACTCTTGTCAAACCACCCGCCGCCGTCCTCGTCTCCTCCACGACTCTCTCGGCAGACTCTTTCCTCCCCGGATCGCTCTCTCGCACGCGGAAGCCGCGGCGTCGGTACGAGCGAACGCCGTTTCATCCTTTCAAGGTCTGACATAGACGTAAAAAAAAAAGCCGCCGCTGCCTTGTTGTCTGAAGGTGTCGTCGTTCTTTTAGTTTTCTATTTTAACATCATTTTTCTTTTTCCTTTTTTTGTTTTTTCAACCCAAAAAAAAAGAGCCGTGCTGGAACGCGACGCCCTCGTAGCGCGACGCCCTCGTAGCGCGACGCCCTCGTAGCGCGACGCCCTCGTAGCGCGACGCCCTCGTAGCGCGACGCCCTCGTAGCGCGACGCCCTCGTAGCGCGACGCCCTCGTAGCGCTGCGTTTGACGCGAAAAGGGGGCGTGGTTTATCTCCGCGTCTTGTCTCCGTAAAAACAGTTATAACTTCCGCCGTCCGCCATGCAAAAAAATAGCCACTATTTCTACTCTGTACTTGTTGTGGAAATACCACAAACGTCGTATTTGGGTTCATAACATCAGCTCGGTGAATTTCACCGTCTTCTCCAGGAACTGCGTCCGGATGACTGCCGCTTCCAGCGCTACTTCAGGCTAACCTGTAGCTGTATTAAAGAGCTCGGGGGGGGGGTCCGCAAACCGCTACGATGTCCTCCATTTTTTTTTTCTGATTCAACAACGGCGGCACAGTGACGGGGCGCAGCATCTTCAACGCTGATTGGCTATCGCGTCTTAACGCGCCGCCCGACGCGAATTTGCGTCAAACACGCGTCTGTACGTTGACTTTACATGGGAGCGCCGCGTTTGGTGTGAACACAGCATAACCTTTTCCGTTTCATTTGTTTTTTTCCGCTGCCACGGTGACCGTTGAACTCGAGCTTTGTCGAGAAAAACGGCAGATAATCTCCTGCTTTGCATCGGGGCGGAGGATGTGTCTATATCTCCTAACCCCCGAGGCAGGGCCGCTCTCTTACTCGAGAGAGAGAGAGAGAGAGAGAGAGAGAGAGAAAGAGAGAGAAAGTGTGGGGAATGTGGAGGAATGGAAAAGCAAAAGGCATCTGCAATGCAAATGGTGCCCTGCAACCCTGAATAATTCAAAGTGTTGAATGGAAATCTTGCTTTTCTGATCCCCCTGTCATTAACTTCTGCCGGGAATGAGCCTCATTCTCATTTGGGCTCTTTTGGCCTGCGCACCTCCCATTCTCTACTCCATCCCCTCCCTCCCTCTCTCTCTCTCTCACCCTCTCCCTCTGTACTTTCGCTCTTGCCCACTTTACCTCTCTCCGCCTCTTTAGAAGCCCACTTTCTCGTCTCTCTTCTTATTTCATAGAAACCCGGCTGCGCCCGTTGCCCTCCCGCTTCCCTCTCAGGTCCTCTCTCTCTTTCTTTCTCTCTCTCTCTCTCTCTCTCTCTCCCCGCTGATAAGCCGCGTTCGCTTCCTTCCTGCCCCGACTGTTTTTTGAGAAGAGAATGGAGAGGAGAAGAGGGGCGCCTCACTCTGTTTTTATGGCCCTAATTTCCTTGTACAGTTGATCTGTGGATTATGCGCCGCCAGCCGCCACGGGAGATACAGATGGTGAACCTTTTGTGAGGGCCCTGCTCTAAGCTCTTCCTATTAAAAGAACGGAGAGAAAGGATTATCTCTCACTTGCTGAATATCAGATTCGTACACAATGCAGCCGGTGTGTTCATCCGGCGAGCGCTGCTCCCTTTGTTAATTGCCGCGATGGTAGCGGCGGTGGAGTTGGGTTTTCTCGCCTCCCCCCCACACACACCCCCTCTCTCCAAGCTCCGAGCCCCATCTTTTTATGAAAAGTAAGATGTTTGATGTCACAATGCACTCATCCTCCCTTTTGTCACTGCCGTGGTGCAAATTCTATTTTCATGTTTGTTTGTTTTTTAGTGTCGGGGGGGGGGGGGGGGCGCGGGTCGTTTATTTATTTTTCTTCTTCTGCCTTTTACAATGTGTTGCTTTTCCGTGTCCGTCTGCCGGCCCCCGTCGATCCGAGAGGGAGCGGCTTAATACGTTATTTAATGGATTAGAGCCTGAGCGTTTTTGAATAATTCATCCCAGGTTATTAATGCGACTGTCAGCCCACCCCCCCCCCACCCCAACTCTGGGTTTTCATTGGTCACTGAAAGCGCGCAGACGTTGGAATCGCGCTCCTAAACGCCACGACGTACAGTACGGCGTCGTGGAGCCCGTGGAGGATTCATTAGAGGCCGTGACCTCTGACCTCTGATCTCCATCTGACCCTCACATTGAAGCTTCTCATCTGCTGTTCGATTTGTGGGGTAATGCATCGCCCATGTATTCATATTTATATATGTATATAAAAACAGACGTATTCAAATGCTGATTAGGAAGTCGATTACCACGGCGACGGAGCTTTTGGACGCGTTCAGGTCAGCCGTAAAAAAAAAGAAAACCTCCGTTGAGCCAATCGTGTTTTCCTGTAAGTTTCAACAGGGCACTCGAACCCAGGCTTCGCCCCACCCCACCCCTCACCCCCCCTCCTGCATGGTCGGCGGGTTAGATGCACCGCGCGCAGAGCGCTTGACGTTACTGCGAGATGAGCTGCAGAGAGAGACGCTCGCTCATAATTGCCCCGTGTGTGTGTGTGTGTGTGTGTGTGTGTGTGTGTGTGTGTGTGTGTGTGTGTGAGCTGCAACTTTGCAGGCTGACGGGGTGGACTGCAAAGCACAGATCTCCGTTTAATGATTGCGGCAAGTTGTGCGTTTGATTGGATCGCTTTGGGGCACCCTTCTTCTTCTTCTCCTTCTTCTTCTTCTTCTTCTTTTGCATGCACGGAGGAGAGTGTCAAGAGTGTTCTCGCTAGAATTAAGTTCACATCTTGGATTCTTCATCCACGGGCCCTTTGATTGACAACAAACGTGTTTTTTTTTAGATTTTTTAATCCCTTTTTTTTTTTTTTTTTTTAAATCTCCCCCCCCCCATGCTTACCTCACACTTTCCTCTTGGAAGAAGTTTAGAAAATCTAATATGAAGACAAAAAAAAAAGTTCCGACTAGAAGGCCTGTACTTTCCTTTTTTTGTGGGGGGGACTCGAGTAATCTGCTGTGTCATCAAAACATGAAAAAATCTGCCTGCCCCCCCCCCCCCACCCCCCCCCCCCCCCTCTATCGTCAGCATTGGCGCACATGAAGGCATGAAGTGATGTGTTGAAAGACGTTCAGAAGCTCTGGTCCTGGGAGGGGAAGCTCACCCTCCCACAGCTGGTCTCCAGAGGGAACATCTGCTGCGTGGGAGCGCCGAGAACTGAGGTCCATAATAAAGCAAATCTCGGCGCCGAGTGGGAAAACATCCGGCGAAGAACACCCCCCCCCCCCCCTCTCCCTCTCCCTGGAGATCTGGTACTAAACACACAGGCGTCGCAGCTTTTTAGCTTCACGTCAGCAGTTTTATGACAAAAATGCAACTTTCTTGACGTGCAAAGCTACCGCCCAGCCCCCCCCCCCCCCCCCCTCCACCACGTCGGTAGAAGGTCCTCCACAGCGAGCGAGAGCCAAAGCAGCTGCCCGGGTGCAACAAAGTTGTCGGGCTCAATCAAACTCCACCAACAGTTGGGCAACGGCGGCAACCCTCCTGTTGCCGAGCAAAGGGGGCGAGCGAGGCGGGGCGAGCGAGGCAGAGCGAGCGAGCGTTTGTGTTTGCCTTTTGTGCGAGGTGGTTTGTTTGTATGTCTTTATGGTGTCGGTTATGTTGGCTGCATCTTCATTGTTTGTTTGTGTGTGTGTGTGTGTGTGTGTGTGTGTGTAAATGGCCTGTTAGCCATCTGAAAGCAGTTTCCCTCCCCAGATGATGAATCCCTCGTATGTTTTTGATGTCGTCCATGAAAAGCCGTTTGCGCATTTAGACTCTGCAGCCCCATTTCCACCGGCTCATTTATGCACATAATAAAAACCACTGCACGATTGTATACCCAATTTGCCAGGTGGTTATTGCTTTCTAAATTGAATGAGCCGCCCTAAGTGTGATGGTACCAAGTCGTGCGCCGCTTAGAGGCGCCGTGATGGTTACGCTGATCTTTTTTTTTTTTGTTGCTAGAAAACGGCAGAAGAGAGCCCAAAAAAAATAAATAACAGAACATGGACGACCGGGAGAGGCTGCATGTCATTCCAATAGAGAGAGAGAGAGAGAGAGAGAGAGAGACATTGAGCATCTTTTGGTCGCTGTGACAGCAACTCTCTGCAATTTAGCACCAATCCTGCATCGAATTTCTTTCTTTGTCTGATATCTTTTGTGTGTGTGTGTGTGTGTGTGTGTGTGTGTGTGACACATGGAGGACATTATATATATATATATATATATATTTGTTTTTCTTTCACCGTCTCTGAATGTGAGAGTCCTGAGGTCTGAATGTGTGGTTGTGTGCGTTCGTCCCTTTTCATTCGTTACCGTGCGCCAGGTTTGATGTTTACGTGACCTTGGCCTGTTCCGTCCTTCTGGTCAACTATCTCCTTCCTCCTCCTGTGCTCTGACAAGGTGGGGAGAGAGGGGGGGGGGGGGGGGGGGGGGGTGGATCTGCACGGCAACCCTGAGGTCATTTTCACCCCCCCCAACCCAAAAAAAGCAATAAAAATGAACTCCTACTTTTTTTAATAAAGCAATTATAACTTATTGCCGAGTTGAATTAATTTTAAGTTTTCCATTACGAGAGCAGGTCTGAAAATCGCCTCAGAATAGAGAAAAATATATATATATAAAAAATAAAAAAATTCTTTCACACCAGCTGGTTCAACAGTTTTTTTGCATGTTTATATAAAGTCGTCCCGCAAACACAGCGTTGTATATTTGTTCGGTCCTCATTAATTCCTAATTTCTCTCTTCTTTTTCTTTTTTAGGTGCCGTGTATTTGGAAGGCGGCTTAACGGAGTCCCGGCAGCTTTTCGGCAGACTGCTTTTCAAAACCGAGGTAACAACAAAATGTTTTACTTAGCCCTAAAGTGGCCTCTGCCCTGTGTGTGTGTGTGTGTGTGTGCGTGTGTTTTTCTTACTTCCATTTGTGGAGGACGTGACTTCAACGTTTCCACAGATTCTTCTCCCCTCCTTTCTTTTAATATTTGTTTAAGACACACACACACACACACACACACACACACACACACACACACACACACACACACACACACACAGGGATAAAAACAATATCGCCGAGAGGGGAGAAGAAAAAAATAGATATAAAAAAAAAAAAAAAATGAAGCCTTTTTGTATATTTAGTGAAACGAACCGGAGGTGCGTAACATCGCCAGGCTGGAGCGGGACACCTGCTCTTGTTTGTGTGTGTGTGTGTGTGTGTGTGTGATCAGCAGGCATGAATAATTGAGTATTTGCATTTATCTTGGCAATCGATGTTATGAGTCAATTAAATAAACCCGGCAGTGGCAGCGGGGCTTCGTTCCCATTGGCTGTCGAGGGTGCTCGTCGGACGCCTGGAACGTGCCCGAGCCGCACCGGGAGTCTTTAAAGGGGCCGGGAGCCGAGGTTTCAGGGCTAAATCTACAAGTTAATTGGGGATCATCCCAAACAAAAAGCTCATTTGCAGGAAATATTTAAAAAAAATCTATTAAATTCGACTGGAATATTATATATTTTTTTCTTCAAGGTTGAGGGAAAATGATGTAACCGATAACTCTGCTTGAATTTTAATTTTAATAGCGTTTTTTTTCTTCAGTGACTCGTGTCCGTAGAACAAAATAAATAAATACAACAACAATGTAATACAATACGAGGCATTTGTATCACTGTGTTCGGGCCTTTTATGATTACATAATTATATATATATTTTTTTCCATTTAACAAAACCTTGACAAGTCATTCAGGCCCCTTTTTTTTGTCTCCACGCTCGAAAAAACATCCTTGGGGCTCCGCTCTTTTTTTAAATTTTTTTTATTTAACACGTTATTGGGGTCGTCGTGAAGTGAAGGTCTTTTTTACTCGCGCGCTGGTTGAGAGATCCGCTCGTAAAGACCCCGACTTTACAAGGGGGGGGCGCTGCGGATGCGGGTTATTTCTTTTAATTTAATTTTAAAGAGTCGGGCACGCTCGCGATATCGTACCCAGATGGAGGGATTGAAGAGAGGGAGAGAGAGAGAAGTAGATAACGAGTGATCTTAAAGGAACTCAATGTACCTGAACCTCTGCATCGCTAGTGGAGAATGAGGACGTGACGGGTTAGAAGTTACATGTGAGCAGCATTAATACTAGTTTATTCTTTCCTTTGTGACCCTTTGAGGCGGCGATGTCTAGAGACGAGTATCCTCGGTTCCTTCTCGATACTCTTATCAGAAAAAGGACAATTAATTGTTGGCCACATGTTGCGATGAGCTGCTACTGTTTCCTCCTTCTTTTTCTTCTTTTTTTTTAATACTTGTGAGGACCCTGGCGGGTGTCTCCATACGGCGCCGCTCCCCCCCTCCCTCCCTCCCGACGTGACGGCCAATCGTGTCGTTCGCAGCGCGTCACGATCGATGGCGAAGTCGCAGGATGAGGATGATGATGATGATGATGATGTCGATACCTCGTAGTATCACACGCTCCATGCGACGCTGCTGAAGGAGAGTTGAGTTGAGAGAGAAAGACCACTTCAACTTATTGGATTTTTTTTTTTTTTGGAGACGATACAGACTGCCCCCCCCCCCCCCCGCCCCCCCCTCCTGAATCCTCCTCATGGCTGCTCTGTCATACAAAGCTGAGAGCAGGCAGATGGCCGCACACCAGAAAGCAAGCCAGACCCCAGTCGGGTGGTCTGATGGGCATGGACTGTGTGTGTGTGTGTGTGTGTGTGTGTGTGTGTGTGTATGTGTGTGTGTGTGTGGGTGTGGGTGTGTGGTGGAGAGGGGGGGGGGTTAGACGAGCGGACAGAGGGCGAATCCGTCTGTATATTTCTAGCACCAACCACTTGAGCGTCTTCACACGGCACATTACCGACCTAATGAGAGGCGGCGCAGCATTGTCTTCATCAAACTCCATTCACACACACACACACACACACACACACACACACACACACGGGGGATCGATCCCTCCGTCGTCTCTCGGTAACAACGGGAGGCTGGCTGGTGTCTCTCTCCCCCACCCCCCCCCACCCCCCCACCCCATCTCTAACCCACCAGGATGTCATTACCCCCGCAGACGTTGTGCTCCAGTCCTCCTCATGACAACACAAAAAAGCTCCACGACTCCGGAGGTAGAATTCAGAATTGACTCCGAGACAAAGCGTGCATGTAATTTCCACCTCAAGACCTTTCCAGGAAACAAACACCGGCCCGAGTTTGTATATTTCCCCCCCCCACCTCTCTCTTTTCTGTTATTCCGTAATTGGAGCGGCGTTCATGTTTGCGGCGCAACAGTTATTTCCATCCCCCCTCTTGTTTCTCTCTCTCTCTCTCTCTCCACGTACCACGTATCACCTTTTCGAGCTGCCCCCCCCCCCCCCCCCCCACCCACAACGCAGGAGCCCGGAGCGAACAATGGATGCTAATTTTTGCTAATGATGTTATTGCGAAGGTTATTAAAGCGTCAGCGGAGAGGGAGGTGGGGAGGTGGGGAGGCGCGTCTTCTGCAGGCGGAGCTGCTCGATTGCGCCCCAACCTGGACCACATCGCTGTGGGGAGAAAGAAGGATGACGCTCCCCTGGGGGGGGTGGGAGGGGGGGGGGCCTCGCCTCGCCTCGCCTCGCCTCGCCTCTTATGAAGAGCAATCATCATAGTGACGATCTCGCCGGTTAGCTGTCGGGCTTGTTATTAACACCAAAAGCCCAACGGAGGTTGCTGTGACAACTGGGAGGATCGCTGTTGTCGTTGCAGCCATATTTCCCTCCCCCCATTGAGGGGGGGGGGGGGGGGGGGTTGATCCTCTTGTGATGTCATCCCGGAGGACCAGTAGAGTGTGCCGGGCTCATACAGGTGAACAAATGGCTCTCCAGGTTCCAGCTGGTCCTTTCTGCAGACACGCCGAGAACGATAGGATGTTTCTATTTCCTGCGATTTGACCCCCCCCCCCCCCCCCCCTTCCCCTTCCCATTCACTCGGCTGCCCTTTGCTCCCTCTTCAGCCCTTTTTCTGACCTCCAATCATAGTTGTGCGCTTTGTGGTGTGACGACTACGTGCCAACATGTCCAATTGGTCTGAGAATGAATTCATGCGCACATTCTCTCTCTCTCTAATGTTCCCTTGATTTGTACACCACGATAGAGGGCAAGAAGGGGACATGTGGAAGGCCGTGGATACCCCCCCACACACACACACACACACACACACACACACACCCCCAACAAGGGATGGAAACCCAGCGCTTCCAGTTTAGATTTGGCAAATTTACGGGGGACTTTTATTGTAGGGGTCATTTAAATCTTAATTATTATTGGAAAAAGTCTGCTCATAATAATGCAGCGAGGAAGAGTATAGTGCAAAAAAATGAACTTTTATTGTGAAGAATTTATAGGGAATCGCCGCTTTACAGCCGTGCCTTTGAATAAATATATGTGTGTGTGTGTGTATATATATATATATATATATATATATATATATATATATATATATATATATATATATATATATATATATATATTCCTTGATATGTCAAGAAACAGAAAAAAAGGCATAATTTTACAGCTTGTTTCACGGTCCCCCAAGTGGCCAATAAATAAATAAATCAATCAATTACTGGAGCTTTCTCGAACACGGGTTAACCAGTAAATGACATAAATAGAGACCAGAATGCTCTCTGCTCTCTTAACAGGCAACGATTTCAATATTCATCCATTCACAATTTAATTTTACTGTTAGTTTGTAGTTATATATTTTAGTCTTTATTTTTTTTTAGGTCCAGATATAATGTGTTTTAGATGTGTGGACTCACATATTGGGACACAGTTTAACTGGTGTCTAATTTAACAGACGGGGCATTTAAATAAGAACCTCACGTGCCCAGTAACCCCCCCCCCCCCCCCCACACACACACACACACACACACACCAATTCGTAATGGGTACATTCATCAGCCATTAGTGGGGGATAAAAAATATTAATGAAAAGTAATGCGTGTGCACATCCAGCGGCTGTTTCCACGTTCACACTTTTTTTTTTTTTCGCCCACACTGTGAAAGTCGCACTCTTCACCTCGACCATAAATCACGTGTCGGACTTCACCAAAAGAGTTTTGTGTGTTTTTTTTTTTTTTTCATCCTCATATTTGGAAGATCACCTTGACCAGTCGCTGGCAAGAGAAAAAAAAAAGGCCTCCGTCTCTCGGACTCGGGCCTGCTCTTCATGTTCGGTATCGATCAGCGGAACGCCATCTCCTATCGACTCCTCCCCGCTGCACCGCCGCGTTTGATGGATTGATTGGCTGGAGACCAATTTGTCAAGGAGCACTGGACCTTGTCGGAGAAGAGCGCCATTATGTCCCCAATCACGAGCGGGTTAAAGGTATCGTGGCGAGGACGGGAGGCCTCCCTCCCACAGACGTAATTGCATACGTTCCTTTTCCCACAGTGAGCTCCGCCCTCCAAAAAAATGTAAAAAATAC